>NC_050573.1:63995955-64186659 GCF_011100635.1 Trichosurus vulpecula | reverse complement strand
GTTTTTTCACAGGATTAAACAGTATCCTAAAATGAATTAATGAAAAATAAAGTGAGAAAGTCTAGGAAAACCTTTCAGATAATAATGGCAACATTATAAAGAAAAACAGCTTTCAAAATGGTTAAGATCTTTCCTCATCACACTGACTAACAATGATTCCAGAAGACAAATGATGAACCAAGCCTCCTACTCATTTCCTGTTGAAAAAATATGTATTCTAAATTCAAATGTGATATAGGTTTTGGGACACTGAAATTTGTTTTACTTGACTATGTAAATTTGTTTTGTATATGAGGCAATGGTGTTTTGTGGAGATTTTAGAGTATGAAAGAAAACAAATGCTTATTAAGGAAAAGAAATGAAATCAATGAGGAGGAAGAAGAAAAAAGGAGGAGAAAAAGGAGGAGAAGAATGAAAGAAAGAAAGAAAGAAAGAAAGAAAGAAAGAAAGAAAGAAAGAAAGAAAGAAAGAAAGAAAGAAAGAAGGAAGGAAGAAAGGAAGGAAGAAAGGAGGGATGGATGGAGGTAGGGAAAGAAGGAAAGAAGGAAGGGAGGAAGGAAGAGCTACATTTTCAGTTTTGAGCTGTGCATATTCTAAATACAAATAGCTGATCCCCTGAGAAAGGGAAATCTTGCCACCTTCTGGGAGATTAGGAGTACTATAATAATCATAACAGAAATATTATGAATCAATGCTGTGCAGAGAGGGAAAGAAGCCATGAAGGAGAACATCAGTAGGGAAAAGTAACCTATAAATAAATGAAATTGGACAGGCCTGTGGGGGAAAGTTACTAATTATTTATACTTATTTATTTTACAAACTTTGATTTAGACTGAGAAGAGCAGGTTTTGAAACCTAACTCATATTTCTGAGCTATGCAACCTGAATCAATTCCTTTAACTTCTCTAGGGCTCAGTTTCCCTAATTGTAAAATGATCAATAACACTTTTCAACACTAAATCTATCATCACATCAGCCCATATTTTCAGCTGTGTGAATCTGTGTCCTGAGAAGGGAAGTTGGTCATTACACCTCAGCTGGAGTGTTGTCAAACAGTGAAATTCCCAGTTTATCTGGGTGAGAGGAATGAACTGCAAAAGTAAAAAGACTAAAAAAATCAGGCTCTTAGTGATCCTTGCACAAGACTTGAGGAGAGAATGAGATTCAGGGCAAAGGTCACTGATCCTGAAATTAGATAGCATGGTTGAAAAGTCTCTTTCTAAGGTATAGCTATTTGATCTTGGGCACAAGATGTAACCTAAAATTCAGTTTCTTTAATTCTCAAATGCATAATTTAGACTAAATAGATGGTCTCTGAGGTCCCTTGCAGGTCTAGGCCTCTGATCATGTTATACTGTGCCCCAAATGAAACTCTGACATGGAAACTACATATATTCTATGTACGTAGAATGTTTCCCAGCACTGATGTCTTATGGTCACTGTGCTAACACATATATCATTTTCAACTTTCTGTGCTCCAACATCTAAAATACATTTCCCAGAAGAGAACTGGAAACAAAGAGAGATCTCAATGTTGCTGAGAGAGCAGTGTGGTGAAAATAAATTTTAAAACTTGGGTCAACTTCTTCCCCAAAGGAAGCAGAGCCCATAGTGGTATGGAGGACAGACAATTACCCAGTGTTTGTCTCTAACAGGGGGCTCAGGGAATTGGAGTCCTGGGTCCAGGGACTCCCTGTAATGTACTTACAATTATCCCCATGCATCCTTCATGGGGAAAGAAATAGACTCCTGCTGTCATACACATCACCTCAGGTAAAGCCTCAAGCCCTCTTGCTTGGGCTAGTTACCTATTTGAAACTTCTCTGTCAGTAGGGGCCCAGGGAAAGCAACAGCTTGGTCCTTCAGCACCAAAAGAGAAGAACCAAACAAACACTCAAGTAAGTGCATAGGCAGGGGTCACTTTCTGCTCATTTGAAGGTCAGGCTCACACAAAATAATGTTCTGAATGTGTCTCAAAGAATCTCAGAAATTTATTGCTAAAAAGGATTTGAGAACATACAATGTCACAATTGTAAAGGCTGTTAGAATGTTGGTTTTCAAAGACAGAAAGGACTTAAATTATGAATAGGGCTAGAGGACAGTTTAGAATACAAAACGCTGAAGCTCAAAAGGAACTTAGAAGATAGAATATCAGAGCTCCATAGGACTCAAAATAGACTCCTGGTTGGTCTCCATGTCTAAAGACTCTCCTCAATCCAGCTCATCCCCCACTCAGCTGTCAAACTGATCTTCCTAAGGTACAGGTCTGACCACATCACTCCTTTAATCAAATGGATCTCAATTGACTTTGTGATCTTCTGCTTGGCTTTTAAAACACTTCATAATTTGAAACTTTTCTTCTTTTCCTGGCTTCTCACATCTTACACCTCTGCATGCACTCTGAAATCTAGGGACACTGACCTTGTTTTTCCTCACATCAAACTCTCTATCTCCAGAATAGAAGCATTTTCACTGGCTGGTCCCCATGCATGGAACTCTCTCCAATGTCCTCTCCACATCCCACCTTCCTGGCTCCCTCCAAGACTCAGCTAAAATCTTTTCTTCTGGAAGAGGCCTTTTCCAATCCCACTTAATCTTAGTGTCTTTCCACTGAGACTAGCCCACATTTCTCCTGTATATATCTAGTTTGCACACTGCTGTTTGCATGTCGCCTCACCCATTACAGGGTAAGCTCCTTGGGAGCAGAGATTGTTTTCTGCCTTTGTATCTCCAGGGCTCAGCATGGTGCCTGGCACATAGTAATAAATGCTCAGTGACTGACTGACAAGTTCCTTTGGACATAAAATGTACAAACCGGGGGGGGGGGGGACTTTAGAATGTAGGAGGTATAATAGCAGAGTCCAAGGTGACTCTCACACACAGTTCATAGTATTTTAATGTTGGAAGGAACTTCAGAACTTAGAAAAGAAAATATTGGACATAGTAGGAAGGGAAATCTTTTTTTTAGAAACCAAATTTAGTAGTGGGAGGGACCTCAGAATCAATCTCTCAGTCCATGTTTATTAAGCAGCTATTATGGGACAGGCAACATGCAATTTGGTGGGTATCCAATATAAAGTGTAGTAATCCCTGCCCTCAAGGAACTTTCCCTCTAACTGTGGAGATGGCATGTACATATGTGAGCATTTATAGAATAAATCAAAGTTAGTGAAAAGTGGTTTGGGGGAGGAAAGAGACAACCAACTGAGCTGGCTGTTCAATACATCAGGAGAGGTTTCACATAAAAAGTCCTCAGGCTGACTTTGAAAAGAAACTGGCAATTCCAACAGGCAGAAATGAGAAAGCAGAACATTCAAGGCACGGGGCACAGCCAGTACAAAAGCACAGTGGTGGGACATGGAGACTCATGTAGGTCAGGAAGAACAGAGAAGCTAGGAAATACATCAATAGAATGTGTTTTCCTGCCACATTTACCTTTCTGTAAGAAGGTGTTCTTTTCTAAAACACACAATTCAACCTACCTCTCTCTCCATCCACAAAAGAGGAAAGAGGACCATCATGGAAGGAAAGAGAGAATGCTTTATTGTCATGAATATGAATGTCTGTCTGGGGATCTAGCTATATGTATTCTAGACCTGGTTTGCTTGCCCACAGCTAATAGCCCACAGCTCGTGCTACTTACCTATTTGAAACTTATCTGTCAGTATGTGCCCAGGGAAGGCAACAACTTGGTCCTTCAGGAACAGAAGCTAAGATCCAGACCAAACACCCAAGTAAGTGCATAGACAGAGAGCCTTTTCTGTTCATTTGAAGGTCAATGTCACTCAAAGTAAAGTTGTGAATGTGCCTCAAAGAATCTCGGAACTTATTGCTAAAAGGGATTTGAGAATGTGGATTGTCAGAACTGGATGGGCTGTTGGAACATAGAACATAGGATTTCAAAGACAGAAAGGATTTAAAATGTAACTGGAGCTAGGGAAGACCTTAGAATATAAAATGTTTAGAATCAGAAGAAACTTAGAAAATAGAATTTCAGAGCTGTATAAGGCAAAAAATAGCCTTCTAGTTGGTCTCCATGCTTTAGCTTAGTTGTATCATTTTTTAAATGGTTCACTGAGTTTTAAGACTGGATTATTTCAAAGATCAGGGTAATCAGAACTTGGAGAGTCCTTAAAACAAAAAAAAAATGTCTGAGACAGAAAGTCCCTGAAATTATAGAATGTAAGAGCCAAAAGAGGTTTTTTTTACAGAGATGTCCAACCCTCAAAGCAGGAGGCATATGGCCCACATCTCTCATAAGTACTATCAGAGTACAAAAGATAAATAACATTACATTTTGAAGGTAAGTCATTATGTAGCCTACAGGAATCTTTATGTATAAATTAGTGGACCTATTTCATTTTGAGCTTGACATCACAGCTTTAGAATAGAGGTAATTAATGCTGAAAGAGCCTTTGGAACATAGAAAAACTGAATGATAGACTGAAAAGAACTTGAGACCAGAACATATAGAATGTTAGAATTGCAGCATCAGAGTTGGATGGGAACTTATACAATAGTTTATCAGGCATGGAAAGGCCCTAAAGATCAATTGTGAAAAGTAAGCTACCGGGACAAAAAGCTGGTCCAGGTCACAGAATCTGTTAGTGGAAGGCCTGGGGCTAGAACCTAGGTCTTTTGAGTCCCATTCCAATATGCTTTGTCCAACACAATGATGACTCTGCTTATCAAATCATAGAAGTTAGAGAGGAATCTAATTTCCAGACAGGGATACAGAAATTGTCACTTCCAGAATCTCCTGTCTTACCTCACCCCCCAAAACATCCTTATTCAGCAACACAATTAACTTCCACGTGTCTATTAGCTTGGGAACAATGAAGGACTGTCCCCTCCCCAAATCAAAGTAACCGGTTGCAATTGCCACAGTCTAATGAGCAGAGTACTTGGATTGAAGCTGGAAAGACTGGGGGTCAATTCCTGTGAAAGGCCACAGGTTTAGCTCATCTATATTCTAGGAAAGCATTTCGAAGTCTCTCATGCAATTACTATGGACAGTAAGGACAGATGTGGGCTAGATGTTAGTGCAAGGAAATAATCCTTCAGATGTGGTGGGTTCCCTATCTCTGATGGTCTTTAAGCGTAGGGGAAATCACCATTTATGAGGATATTATAGAGGGGATTTCTATTTAAGTCTAGGTGAACTGCATGGTTGAGACTGTGATACTATTTTAACCAAGACTTGAAGGAATTCAGGAAAACTAGAAGGTAAATATAGGGAGGTAGAGAATGGCACGTAGGACAACCAGTGAAAATGCTCTGAATCAGAAGATCAAGTATCTTGTATAAGGAAGAGCAAAGAGGTCAATGTCACTGGATCACAAAATGGAGAGCATACATAGGGAAGTAAAGTGTAAGAAGACTGGAAAGGTAGGGGGAGACAAAGTTGTAAAGAGCTTTGAAAATAAAATAGGGGATTTTGTATTTCATCCTGTGAGTAATAGGAAGTCATTAGAGTTTTGTTTTTGTACCAAGGTGATATGGTCAGTCTGGCACTTTAGGAAGATCAATTCAACAGGTGAGTGGAGAATGAAGTGGAATAAGGAGAGACTTGTGGCAGAAAGACCAAATAGCAGCCTATTGAAATAATCCAGGTGTGCGGGGAAGAGGGCCTGAACCAGAATGAGGTCAGTGTCATAGTGGAGAGGGAGATAGATAAGAGAGATGTGACAAAGTTAAAATTGATAGGCCTTGGCAAAAATATTTAAATGGACTCAGGTTTGGTTAGAGAGACTGAGGAATGGTGACTGGGGGATGGGTGGTGCTTTCAAGAGTAGTTGAGAAGAAAACAAAGATGTTTAGAAGAAAAGGGGATTTATACAGAGGGAAGAAGATAGTAAGTTCAGTATTAAACATGTTGAGTTTAAGATATCTGGTCTCAGACACTTACTAGCTGTGTGACCCTGGACAAGTCACTTAATCCTATTTACCTCAGTTTCCTCATCTGTAAAATGACCTGGAGATGGAAATGGCAAACCATGCCAGGATCTCTGCCAAGAAAACCCCAAATGGGGTCAGGAAGAGTCAGACACAACTGAAACAACTAAACGATAAAAGGGACATCCAGTTCAAGATGTCCAGGTGGCAGCTGCAGATGGGAGAATAGAGATCAAGAGAAAGGTTAGGGCTGGATAAGAGGATCTGAGAATCATTCACATGGTGATCATAATTGAATCCACCTTGTTCTTCCCATCCATTTCCTAGATTTCCTAACATAAACATACTGTCTGAATATCTAGTGCTACTGAACTATCCATCTCTTTATGTCTTTTGTCCTTTCCTATAAAACGTACCTTAACAAAGTCATTTTAACCATGGGTCTCTCCCCACCAAGTCTCAGTGAAACAATTTAAAATGTGCATCCAATTATAAAGATTCATCTTGCTACTTACCTACAGCCTATGCATTTTTATAGACCTCTGAGGCCATGGTCTTGAATTGACTACTGGCTCCCTTTTAGGTTATTCTCCCCTATGAATCACTGGTTCTCTATTACTCTTATTCTTCCTGTTCTATATTTCCTACTGACTCTGACAGTAACTCATACATTAACAACAAAATGCAAAGCAATAAAAAACAGTATCTACAATATTTTTATAGAAAAGCAGTATTAAACTTCTCAGCTATATTATATATGTGTATACTTGTCCATATATGTTCAAGTCCCCAACTTTCTCACTTCTATGATATTGTCTATGCATATATGCCTAAACCACTTCATAATGTCCCATGCCGTTAACATTCTCATGAGGTCGAAATACCTGAACTCATTTTTTAGTCTCAAAAACAATATCCATTGCCTGAATCCCAGGATCCCAAAGCTCTCACTATGACACAATTGTGGATATACCAATGTATCCCTCATTATGATGCTGGCACACTATTTGGTATTTCTATCGTTCAACAGCTCTTGTCATTTCCAAGGCAAAGATTTCTGCTTTCAAAGGAAAGAAGCACATGAGTGACTATTGTTATTACAATCCTATAATCCCAGATTACATGACTCTCTTTTAATATAGAAACAGTTAAGCACTCATGAAACTGGTGCTCTCTGGCATGCTTATCAATTTTAAAAATCTGTTTAAAATAGTATCATGTTATCAGGTGTTGCACAAAGGACATGCAGGAACCTTTCTTTCTGTGCTTCATACGAAAGGCTGTTATTGTCTCCAGATCCAAATCTTCATATCCAATACAAAGGATTACAGTGTAACATGGCTTTGTGGATAAAATTCTATCAGGAAACCAAGTAAACGATCCCACCCTTATAACAATAAAATTTTGAAGTCAAAATGATAGACATGACTGACTGAACCTTAAACTCCTCTGGTTGCTACAGTATGTTAAGGATATATCATTTCATCTACATAACCCTCCCACACTAATGTAGGTTATAATCCTTTTATTGCTTCATCTGAGTGGTGCTGATTGAAAAACAACATCCTCTGTGCAATGTGGTAAAGAGATTCTCTCAACTTTAATTGACTGGTCCTTAAACATTAGACATTGATTCCATGACCACTAGAGCCATTTTCCATCCCACCTTTCCAGACTGAACCCTGGATTTTGACAAATAAAAATAAGCAAAATCAACCAATTACACAACTGGGCTGATGGTTCATGCATTGTTTTTAACCAGAATCTGAAGTAAAAATTTAAGTGTAGGTCTGCTCATGATTTTTCTGTAGTCAGTGAGCTCCACTAGCTCCCTATTTTTTCCAATGACTTCTCTAGTTTGAAATTCATTCTGTTTGCCTCTTGACCTACACACAAAGCAGTCTGATGGGACAGGGCACAGAACCATTTGTCAGGATGCCTGGTTCTAATTCTTCTTCTACTACTTTCTAGCTATATGAATCCTGGTCCTTAATTTTCTTATCTATAAAATTTAGGGAAAATTGTTAAGGAGGTACTTCATAGAGCAAGACAAAATAATAACAAACTTCCAAGATCAATAGTCATTTATCTAATTTGTTTTCAGGTATTTGCCACCACAAAGGATGCTGTTATGACTTTTATTGTTGCCTTTGCCCTCCTTAAGATATATACCCAGTATTGGTATCTCTGAGATAAAGAACATGAACAGGTCAGTCAAATATCTTGAACAATTTCAGACTGAAAATGAACATATTTGGGTCACTTCACACCTCTGCCAAAAGGACATGACCATGCCTATCCTCCCACAGAACCTCCAACTCTGAGCATTCTTATCTTTTGTCATCTTTGCCAATTTTCAGAGTGTGAAGTGAAAACTAAGAAATTTTTTCATTCATATTTCTATTATTATCAGGGATTTGGAGTATGATTTCATGTGGTTATTTATAATTTGTCCTTCTGAAAAATGTTTGTCTATCCTATTTCCTCTTCTCAGTTGTTACTGTGGGACATCTTTTCTGGATTACATCACAGTCTATTAGCTTTGATATTTTCTTCAGTGCAATTCTTTTTCCACTATCCTATATGTCTTTTAACTCTATCTTCGCTGATTTCAATGGAAAAAAAATCTTATATCAACTTCAAATTGGCTGTCTGAAATTTTTATTTCTTTCTTTCCACACATTTTTCCCAAGAGTCCCATGGAAAGGGAAAATTATTCAAGAGTCTCTGAATTCATCCTCCTCGGCCTTTCAGACCAGCCAGAGCAGAAGAGGTTCATGTTCCTTGTATTCCTGATTATGTATCTGATCACAGGGCTGGGAAATTTGCTCATCATCCTGGCCATCAGGACAGACTCACGTCTGGACACCCCCATGTACTTCTTCCTTAGCAACTTGTCCCTGGTTGACATCTGCTACACCTCTACCACCATCCCCAAGATGCTAGTTAATTATATATCTGGGAACAAAGTAATTCTTTATGTCAGCTGCCTGGCACAAGTCTTCTTCTTCAGTTGGTTTGCAGCAATAGATAGTATCCTCCTTGCCTCCATGGCCTATGACCGCTACATGGCTATCTGTGCACCATTACACTATACAATGGCCATGACCCCAAGGGTCTGTGTCCTTCTGGTAGCAGTGTGCTGGTTTTGGGCTTGTGCTAATGCCCTGACACATACTATTCTGCTGACCCAACTCTCATTCTGCGGCCACACTGAAATCCCTCATTTCTTCTGTGACCTCAATGTGGTGATAAGATTGTCCTGCTCAGATACCTTCATCAATGACTTGGTGATCTACACAGTGGGAGGACTGACAGCTGTAATTCCATTCATTGGCATTCTAATCTCCTACATTCACATTTTTGTGGCTGTTCTCAGGATACCATCAGCTCAAGGGAAATGGAAAGTTTTCTCCACCTGTGGCTCTCACCTCACTGTGGTCTGTCTCTTCTATGGAACAATTATTGGAGTGTACTTTAACCCAACATCTGCCCACACAACACAACAGGATACAGTTGCAGCTGTGATGTACACTGTGGTCACCCCCATGCTGAACCCTTTCATCTATAGCCTAAGGAACAAGGACATGAAAGGAGCCCTGAGAATGCTCCTCACTAGGAAACCCAGCCTTGCTCTGTAACTATGAGATATCCTCCATAACCAGGCTTGATTTATACCAGAAATGTAGTGATGGTTCAGTAGTAGGAAACCTATCAAAATTATATTAACCATATTAATGATAAAAATAAAAATAATAAATTATTACATTAATAGATGCAGAAAAGCACTAGAAAGCATAGGAATAAGTGGAGCTTTTGTTAAATTGATAATTAGTATCTATCTAAAACCAAGAAAGCATTGTACGTAATGGGGATAAGCTAGAGTTTTATCAAGGAGAAAGCAAATATGTCCATTACCACCATTAATATTAAAAAAAAAGAAATTGAAGTGTAAGTAAGAGAATTTCTTGTTCAGGCTTCTTGCTGCCATTGTGCTAAGAAAAACTCTGCCTGAGACTTTATCTTGTGCTTCCTGGCACTGTTTGCTTGCAGCATGCAGGTCACTCATCCTGCTAAAGTCTATAAAATCAAGTTTGAGACATAAACTTCAGCTGTATTTTCCAGGAGGACCTAAGTAAGAAGTCTGCAGGTCAGACTGATCTAGTAGAAATATGCAAGGGTACATGATTCTTTTCTATTTTTTGGACTCTATTTTGGAATCCATCTTCTAACTTTGGTTTGTGACTTAGTTTTAATTTCCTATATTAACTTACTAGCTAACTTACTGAACCACTATACCATGGCCTTTCCTGACTTTTTAATCTGATGTATAACTGTCTCCTACTGTTTTTAGTATAAGGCCATTACTGTCAAGAGTGTTCATAGTTACCCTGTTTCTTGGCATAGAACCATCATCATCAAGATGGTCCAAGATGAGAATTCTAGGCTATCCACTTACATGGCAACTGAAGATAAGCCCCACCACGATGCAAATGAGGGAAGGCAACATTCTCTTTCTCTGTGTGTGTGTTTCTTTTTATTTTATTAAATTCTTTTTTCTTAGTTCCAAATACTCTTTCTGCAACCCCTCCTCCATCCATTTGAACGGACTCTCTTAAATTCTTGTTTCATCCCCTTTCCACCCGTGCTGTTTAACAGATCCATGAAAGGGGAAATCGGTCAGTACTCTCCAAGTTCATCCTCTTGAGCCTTTCACACCAGACAGAGTAGAAGAGGCTCCTGAACTTATTACTGCTTACCTACCTAATGACAGGGCTAGAGGACCTGCTCATCATACTGGCAATTAGGACTAATTCCCACCTTCGCACATTCATGTACTTCTATCTCATATAAGCTTGTCCTTGGTCAACTTCTGCTTCAGATCAAGCACCATCCTTAAGATGCTGTTTTATTTTACACCTGGGAGCAAAACAACTCCCTACACCAAGTCACTGACAGTAGTGTTCTTTAGTTGTTTCACAGGATTAGACAGTATCCTAAAATGAATTAATGCAAAATGAAGTGAAAAAGTCTAGGAAAATACTTTGGATAATAACGGCAACATTGTAAAGAAAAAAACAGCTTTGAAATAGTTAAGATCTTTACTCATCATAATGAATAACAATGTTTCCGGAAGACCAATAATGAACCAGGCACCCTACTCACTTCATGTTGAAAAAAAAAGGGTACTCAAAATGCAAAATGAGACATAAGTTTTGGGACATGGGAATTTGTTTTACTTGATTATGTTGATTTCTTTTTGCTTATGAAGCAATAGTGTTTTGGGGAGTTTTTAGAGAGTACAAAAGGAACCAAATGCTTATTAATGAAAAGAAATAAAATCAATGAGGAGGAAGAAGAAAAAAGGAGGAGGAAAAGGAAGAGAAGGAGGAAATAAAAAGTAAGAAATGGAGGAAGGAAGGAATAAAGAAGGAAAGAAAAGAAAAGAAAGAAAGAAAAAAAGAAAGAAAGAAGGAAAGAAAGAGAAAGAAAGAAAGAAAGAAAGAAAGAAAGAAAGAAAGAAAGAAAGAAAGAAAGAAAGAAAAAGAAGGAAAGGGAAAAGGAAGGACGAAGGAAGGAAGGAAGGAAAGAAGGAAGGAAGGAAAGAAAGAGGAGCTACATTTTCAGTTTTCACTTGTGCAGAATCTAGATACAAACAGCTGATTCCCTGAGAAAGGGAACTCTGGCCACCTTCTGGGAAACCAGGAGTACTACAATAATCATAATAGAAATATTAGAAACCAATGCTGTGCAGAGAGAGAAAGAAGCCATGAAGGAAAGCACCAATATGGAAAGGCAACCTATAAGTAAATGAGATTGGACAGGCATCTGGTGGAAAGTTACTAATTACTAATACTTTTATATTTTACAAAATCTGATGCAAGTTCTAACTACCCAGCTTTTAGACTCAGAGGACAAGGGATTGAAACCTAACTCATACTTCTGAGCTTTGTGACCTCAGGCAATTCTTTTAACTTCTCTAGGGTTTAGTTTTCCCAACTGCAAAATGATCTCTAACATTCCTTTCAACACTAAATCTATGATCACATCAGCCTGTGTTTTCAGCTCTGTGAATCTGTGCCCTGAGAAGGGAAGTTGGTCATTACAACTGAGTTGGAGTGTTGTCAAACGGTGAAATTTGCAGTGTATCTGGATGAGAGGAATGAACTGCAAAAGTAAAAAGACTGAAGTGTAACCAGGCTCTTAGTGGTCCCAGCACAAGATTTCAGTAGATAGTGAGATTCAGAGCAAAGGACATTGACCCTGAAATTAGACAGCATTGTTGAAAAGGGTCTTTCTGGCATATAGCTGTTTGATCTTGGGCATATAATTTAACTTGAAATTCGGTTTCTTTAAATGAATAATTTAGATTAAATAGATGGTCTCTGAGGTCCCCTCCAGGTCTAGATCTCTGATCATGTGATGCAGTGACCCAAATGAGACACTGACATCGAAGCTACATATGTTCTATGTCTTAGGGCCCTTCCCAGCATTGATGTCTTATGGTCTCTGTGCTAAGACCTGCATCAGTTCCAAATTTCTGTGCTTCAAGATACAAAATACCTTTCTTGGAAGAGAAATAGAAACACAGAGTGATCTGAATGTTGCTGAGAGAGCAGCGTAGTGAAAATAAATTTTAAAACTTGGGTCAACTTCTTCCCCAAAGGAAGCAGAGCCCATAGTGGTATGGAGGACAGACAATTACCCAGGGTTTGTCTATAAGAACAGGCTCAGGGAATTGGAGCCTTGGGTATAGGCACTCCCTGTAAAGTACTTACAATGATCCGCATGCATGATTCCTAGGGAACAGAATAGACTCCTGCTCTCACACACACCACCTCAGGCAAAGCCCCTAGCTCTCTTGCTCCTAGAAGAACCCACAGCTTGGGCTAGTTACCTATTTGAAACTTCTCTATCAGTAGGGGGCCAACATCTTGGTCCTTCAGGACCAAAAGATCCAACCACTCAAGTAAGTGTATAGGCAGGGGGAATTTTCTGTCCATTTGATGGTCAGTCTCACACAAAATAATGTACTGAATATGTCTCAAAGAATCTCAGAAACATTGCTAAAAGGGATTTGAGAATGTAGAATTTCAGAATTGGAAGTGCTGTTAGAACACCGGTTTTCAAAGACAAAAAGGACTTGAATTATGAATAAGGCTAGAGGACAGTTTAGAATATAAAATGTTCAAGCTCAAAAGGAACTTAGAACATAGAATGTCAGAGCTGCGTAGGACTGAAAATAGACTGCTGCTTGCTCTCTCTTTCTAAAGTCTCTCCTCACTCTAGCTCATGCTCCACTCAGCTGTCCAATTGATCTTCCTAAGGTACAGGTCTCACTGCATCACTCCTCTATTCAAATGGATCTCAATTGGCTTTGAGATGAAATATAAAATCTTCTGCTTGGCTTTTAAAACCCTTCATAATTTGAACGTTTTTTCCTTTCCTGGCTTCTTACATCTTACACGGCTGAATGTACTCTGAAATCTAGTGACACTGACCTCCTTGTTTTTCCTCACATCAAACTATCTCCAGAGTACCTCAAAACGCACCCTCAAAACTATAAAATCTTGAGGTCAAAATGATAGACATGACTGACTGAGCCTTAAAATTCTCTGGTTGCTATAGTACTTTAAGGAACAATCATCTCATCTGTATAACTCTACCTCCACTAATGTAGATTATAATCCCTCTATAGCTTCATTTGAGTGGTGCTGATTAAAAAACAACATCCTCTGTGACGTGTGTTAAATACATTCTCTCAAATTGACCGATCCTTAAACATTAGACATCATTTTCCACCCCCCCTTTCCAGACGGAACCCTAGATTTTGACAAATAAAATCAACCAATTACAAACTTAGGCTGATGGCTCATACATTATTCTTATCGAAAGTCTAATGTAATGTATTTTTTTTGTAAAATGTAGGTCTGATTGTGATGTTTCTGTGGTCAATGAGCTCCATTAGCACCCTATTTTTTCCAATGACTTTTCTCTAGTTTAAAATTCGTTCTGTTCACCTCTTGACCTACACACAAAGCAATCTGGTGTTATAGAGCATAGAAACAGTTGTCAGGATGCCTCATTCTAATTCTTCTTCTACTCCTTCCTAGCTGTATGATTCCTGGTCCTTAATTTTCTTATCTATAAAATTAAGGGAAAATTATGAAGGAGGTATTTCATAGAGCAAGACAAAAGAGTAATTCTTTTGGGTCACTGCACAGCTCTGCCAAAAGGATATAACTTTACCTATTTTCCCCCAGAATCTCTAGCACAAAGCATTCTTATCTTTTGTCATTTTTGTCAATTAATTTTTTGGTATATACTAGACTTTTATTGTTGTCTTTGCCTTCCTTAGGATACATGCTCAGTACTGAGATCTCTGAGATAAAGGACATGAAGAGTTTAGTCAAATGTCTTGAACAATACCCAACTGAATATGAATATATTTGGGTCACTTCACGGCTCTGCCAAAAGGCCATAACCGTGCCTATCTTCCCACTGGATATCCACCACTAAGCATTCTTATCTTTTGTCATTTGTGCCAATTTTCAAAGTGTGAAGTGAAAACTGAGAATTTTTTTTCGTTCGCATTTCTATTATTACCAGGGATTTGGAGCATGATTTCATTTGGTTATTTATAACTTGCCCTTCTCAGAAAATGTTTCTTTATCCTTTTTCGACTTACCAGTTGTTATTTTGGGGTATCTTTTCTTGCTTTCTTGTATATTTTCTATCATAGTATATTAGCTTTAATATTCAGTGCAATTATTTCTCCACTATCCTGTATGTCTTTTAAATCTATCTTCAACGATTTTAACGGAAAAAATCTCAAACTACCTTTGAATGGGTTTTATAAATTTTTATTTCATTTTTTCCACATGTTTTTAGACCCATGGAAGGGGAAAATCATTCCAGAGTTTCTGAATTCATACTCCTGGGCCTTTCAGAACAGGCAGAGCAGAAGAGGCTAATTTTCCTTGTATTCCTGCTTATGTACCTGATCACAAGACTGGGGAATTTGCTCATCACTCTGGCCATTAGGACAGACTCACATCTACACACCCCCTGTACTTCTTTCTTATAACTTGTCGCTGGTCAACATCTGCTTCACCTCCACCATCCCCAAGATGCTGGCTAATTATTTATCTGGGAACAAAGCAATTCTTTACATCACTTGCCTGGCACAAGTATTCTTCTTCAGTTGGTTTGGGGGGATAGATAGTGTCCTTCTCACTGCCATGGCCTATGACCACTATGTGCCCCACTACATTATTCCATGAACTTGACCCCAAATGTCTGTGTCCTTATGGTAGCAGTGTGCTGGCTTTGGGCTTGTGGCAATGCCCTGACAAATGCTAGTCTGCTGACCCAACTCTCATTCTGTGGACACAATGAAATCCCTCATTTCTTCTGTGACCTCAATGTGATGATGAGATTGGCCTGCTCAGATACCTTCATCAATGACTTCATGATCTACACAATGGAAGGACTGACAGATATAATTCCATTCATTGGCATTCTAATCTCCTAAATACACGTTTGTGGCTATACTGAAGATCCCATCAGCTCAAGGGAAATGGAAAGTTTTCTCTAGCTGTGGCTCTCATCTCACTGTAGTCTGTCTCTTCTATGGGACAATCATTGGGTTGTACTTTAACCCAACATCTGCCCACACAGCCCAACAAGACACAGCAGCAGCTGTGATGTACACTGCAGTCACGCCCATGCTGAACCCTTTTATCTATAGCCTAAGGAACAAGGACATGAAATTAGCCCTGAGGATCCTCTTCAGCAGGAAGTCAGGCCTCTTTTTGTGTCTATGAGACATCACCCTTGGCTTTATCACACTGAAATTTCACTGCTGTGACAAAAGGTTCTCAATGAGTCTTCTCCAGTGTAAGATTCAAACTGTTCACCCCTAACCTGCCCAAGAAACAGTGCAATGTGATGGATAGAGCATGGAACCTGCTATCAGAATGCATGGTTCTAGTTCTTGTACCATTTTCTGGCTGTGTCGCCCTGAGTTAACCTGATCTTCAGTTTCCTCATTTACAAAATAAAGGAACAATTACTCAAGTCGTACTTTATGTTCTTGTTCAGTTGTGTCAGTCATGCCTGACCCTTTGTCACCACATTTGGGCTTTTCTTGGCAGATACTGAAGTGGTTTGCCATTTCCTCCTCCAACAGATTAAGGCAAACAAAGTTTAAGTGATCACACAATTAGTAAATGTCTGAGGTCAGATTTGAACGCAGGTCTTCCTGACTCCAGGCTTTTGGTTCATTTAGATGTATAAAAGGTCCAAACTCCCAAAGAAAATAATTTTTAAAAAATTTTTAAATAACTTTGGAAGTAAAGGAACAATCCTAGCTTACTAATATAATTACGAATCAGAGCATTCTGGAAAGTAAGTTGAAATCATGAAAAATATTTTTGACTCATGGTTTCTAAAGCTGGGCAAATACCTTATGGAAGTCACTGTATATGAAGAAAAGCTTCATATACAACTAAATATCAATAACTGCCCTTCTGTGGTAGGAAAGACCTGAGAACAAAGTAGTTGGCCATTAAGAAGAGACTCTCTAAACAAACAGTTTTTTAAACAAAAAAAATTAAATTAAAATTAAATTAAATTAAAAATTAAAATTAAAACCAACCATATAAAAGATTGCTCTCTCTCACAAACAGGAAACGAAATGAAAATTAGTACAAATCTGAAGCTTCATCTCACACCCAGAAAATTGAATATGATAACAAACATGTGAATATTCAGTGTTAGAGGTGTTATGGAAAGAAAGGTACACAAACAGCCCATCGGTGGAGCTGTGAATTGACCCAACCTTTGTAAAGAGTGCTTTGGTCCATTCAAAGAATGTGGGACAATCTGTGCAAAGAGACAGAGACAGGGTGTGGGGAGTGATATGTAAAGAACAGCCAAAAGGTCAGTTCAGGTGTATTGAAGAGTGACTAAAAGGGAATCATGTAAAGTAAGCCTAGAAAGGTAGATTGGAGTGAGGTTATGAAGGGTTTTCAAAGCCAAACGAAGGTATGTGTTTTATCCACTAGAGATTATTGAACAAAACAGCCATATACTAAGATCTGGATTTTGAGATTAGCACTTTGGAAAGCATGTGGACTATAGATTGGAGAGGAAAGAAATTTGAATCAGAAGACCACAATGATGGTGGTTATCATAATACTCCAACATGTTATGTCTGGCCTGCACTAAGGTGGTAGTTACCTCCAGTAGCATTCAGAAGCACATGAGTAGTAGATGAAAAAGCAAATGGCAAGAGGAATTCAGGGTTGGCCAAGTGACCTCCCCCCAGTCCACAGTTTCCTCTTCTACATGTAACAGAAATGAGCCCATGGTTTGTTAGATTAAGCACCACTCACCATGGAAGTGGATATATCCTATGTCTCCTTCCTGAATAATATGTACTATGCTAGAATGATATGGGCATCTCCTCACTGGTCCCAAGTGGTTGGGTTGTCTCAAACGTGATTGATGACAGTGAAGCAGCAGGGCACAGAAGCTTGACAAGGAACTTCTTCATAGTCTATAGAAAGATTTGTGGAAACACCTGTACCCCTTCCCTCTTGGCACATTTTCCAGTTTTCTTTGCATTGAACTTCCAACAAGGTATATTTCCCCCCTTCCCAGTGGCAATGATGTCTCGCAAGAAGAACAAATAAAAGTCTGATGGAGAGTTTC
This sequence comes from Trichosurus vulpecula, assembly GCF_011100635.1. Lineage (NCBI taxonomy): Eukaryota > Metazoa > Chordata > Mammalia > Diprotodontia > Phalangeridae > Trichosurus > Trichosurus vulpecula. The sequence goes on along the minus strand of NC_050573.1, from coordinate 64,169,046 downwards.
CTTAGACCAATCACTCCCCCTTGTGGAGTGTGATCAGTATTCAATCTAGTAACGGTCACAAAAGCTTCTGATGGGTCAGCTTCCAGGTTCATGTGATAGAAGGGTCCTCTAACACGAATAGACACACACACACACACACACACACACACACACACTTCAAAGAAAGGGTACCCTCTGACTGCTTCCTGGTGTCCTTGACGACTCAAGGATTTATATTTGATAATGAAAAGCATTTTAAGGGCTTCCAAGCTGCAACCCAGTGGTGATAATAAAAGGGTAATTCTTGCCACTCAGGCTTGTTCTTCCTGCGAGATACAAAAGTCAAGAATATGTCTCTGAGTTATCAGGAAGGTTGGGAAGCAGGTGCACATCCCCCTTGCAGACACAAGCTAAAAGATCCTATCCTCCCAAATAGTCTTATGCTCATGATACAACTATTTCCTTTGGCACAAGAACTGATGAACTACAGAAAATCAGGTGGCATTGTGCCCTTCCTGGGCAACTAAGTAGTAGTGTAGCTGCTGACAGTATGGTTGCAGAGTCACCAGCAATGAAAACAGACAGGTTGAAAGGGAAGAGTCACTAGGCATAGATAGGAGAGAGACCTACAGACACAGAGATAGAAACAGAGAGTCAGAGAGATAGAGACAGAAAGACAGAGACAGAGTAACAGAAACAAAGAGAGACAGAGAAAAGGAGACAGACAGACAAAGACAGAGACAGACAGATATAGAGACAGAGAAGGAAAGGAGGAGGAAGGGAAGAACACAGAGAGAGGCAAAGGAGAGAGGCAGATGGAAGGAGAGTTAGCTAATACTTATGATAGTGCTTTGAAGTTTGCAGTCCTTTACCAATGATATTTCATTTGATCTTCATAGCAGCCCTGTGAGATAGATGTCTTCATTATCTTAATTTTATAGATGAGGAAAGTGAGACAGAGAAAAGTAAAGTGACTTATCCAGTGTCACACAGTTAGAAGGGGTCTGAGGTGAAATTCAAACTCAGGTCTTCTTTATTTCATATCCAAAATGATGTCCACTGTTTTATCTAGATGGCTCTTTGAATTACAGAGATTCTGAGCCAGGTACCAGGTACCCAGAGGAAGAATGCTTCTTAAATGGTACACTTCTCAGAGGAAAAGATCCCCAACAGCAGAATCATCTTATAATGGAAAGACTTTTTTTTAAAAAAAGCCCTCCTCTGGGTTGGCCATGAAATCGGGACAACGAGCACAGATCTGAGGTGAATGCAAAATAAGCATTCGGAAGTGCCACAAAGTTGACATAACAATTTACAGGGAGTATAGTGAATGACATGAGCCATTTGATATGTTTTATGTTTTCCCATTTGTTCATGCACTGAAGTCATTTGGTCTCTCATAGTTTTGTGGTAAGGCAGATAAAAGCACGATCTTGTACTAAATATCAATATTGTACACTGAATAGCTTTTCTTTTTTATATTTAATCTATTTAATATATTTAGTTTTCAGCATTGATTTTCAGAAATTTGAATTACAAATTTTCTCCCCATTTCTACCCTCCCCCCCCCATTCCAAGATGGCGTATATTCTGGTTGCCTTGTTCCCCAGTCAGCCCTCCCTTCTGTCACTCCACTCCCCTCCCATCCCCCTTTCCCTTCTTCACTTGTAGGGAAAGATAAATTTCTATGCCCCATTGCCTATGTATCTTATTTCCTAGTTGCATGCAGAAAGGTTTTTGTTGTTGTTTTTGAACGTCTGTTTTTAAAACTTTGAATTCCAAATTCTCTCCCCTCTTCCTTCCCTAAGAAGGCAAGGAATTCAACATAGGCCACATGCGTATCATTATGTAAAACCCGTCCACAATACTCATGTTGTGAAAGATTGACTATGTTTTGCTCCTTCCTAACCTATCCTCCTTTATTGAATTTTCTCCCTTGACCCTGTCCCTTTTCAAAAGTGTTTGTTTTTGTCTACCTCCTCCCCCTCTCTGCCCTCCCTTTTATCGTCCCCCCTTTTTTATCTTCTTCCTCCTTCTTTCCTGTGGGGTAAGATACCAAATTGAGTGTGTATGGTAACCCCTCCTCAGGTCAAATTTGATGAGAGCAAGATTTACTCATTCCTCCTCACCTGCCCCCTCTTCCCTTCCTAGAGAATCGCTTTTTCTTGCCACTTTTATGCGAGATAATTTACCCCATTATATCTCTCCCTTTCTCCCTCTCTCAATATATTCCTCTCTTATCCTTTAATTTGATTTTGTTTTTTAGATATCATCCCTTCATATTCAACTCACCCTGTGCCCTCTGTCTATATATATATGTATATATATACATATATATGTATATACGTATAAATATATATATGTATATATGTGTATATATACACATATATATGTGTATATATATACACCTATATATACATACATAGACACACATATATGTATATATATGTATACATACACATACATGTATGCATATTCCTTTCAGCTACTATGATACTGAGGTCTCATGAATCATACACATCATCTTCCCATGTAGGAATGTAAACAAAACAGTTCAACTTTACTTAGTCCCTTATGATTTCTCTTTCTAGTTTACCTTTCCATGCTTCTCTTCATTCTTGTGTTTGAAAGTCAAATTTTCTATTCAGTTCTGTTCTTTTCACTGAGAAAGCTTGAAAGTCCTCTATTTTGTTGAAAATCCATATTTTGCCTTGGAGCATGATACTCAGTTTTGCTGAGTAGGTGATTCTTGGTTTTAACCCTAGCTCCATTAACCTCTGGAATATTGTATTCCAAGCCCTTCGGTCCCTTAATGTGGAAACTGCTACATCCTGTGTTATCCTGATTGTTTTTCCACAATACTCAAATTGTTTCTTTCTGGCTGCTTGCAGTATTTTTTCCTTGACCTGCGAGCTCTGGAATTTGGCGACAATGTTCCCAGGAGTTTTCTTTTTGGGATCTTTTTGAGGAGGTGATCTCTGGATTCTTTCAATTTCTATTTTACCCTCTGGCTCTAGAATATCAGGGCAGTTCTCCTTGATAATTTCTTGAAAGATGATATCTAGGCTCTTTTTTCGATCATGGCTTTCAGGTAGTCCAATAATTTTTAAATTATCTCTCCTGGATCTATTTTTCCAGGTCACTGGTTTTTCTGATGAGATATTTCACATTGTCTTCCACTTTTTCATTCCTTTGGTTCTGTTTTATAATATCTTGATTTCTCATAAAGTCACTAGCTTCCATTTGCTCCAATCTAATTTTTAAGGTAATATTTTCTTCAGTGGCCTTTTGGACCTCCTTTTTCATTTGGCTAATTCTGCCTTTCAAGGCATTCTTCTCCTCATTGGCTTTTTGGAGCTCTTTTGCCATTTGAGTTAGCCTATTTTTTAAGGTGTTGTTTTCTTCAGTATTTTTTGGGTCTCCTTTAGCAAGTCATTGACTTGTTTTTCATGATTTTCTTGCATCATTCTCATTTCTCATCCCAATTTTTCTTCTACTTCTGTAACTTGCTTTTCCAACTCCTTTTTGAGCTCTTCCGTGGCCTGAGACCAGTTCATGTTTTTCTTGGAGGCTTTTGATGTAGGCTCTTTGACTTTGTTCACTTCTTCTGGCTGTATGGTTTTGGTCTTCTTTGCCACCAAAGAAAGATTCCAAAGTCTGAGACTGAATCTGAGTCCGTTTTAGTTGCCTGGCCATGTTCCCAACCAACTTAGTTGAGCCTTGAGTTTTTTGTCGGGGTATGACTTCTTGTAGAGCAAAGAGTACTTTCTTCCAAGCTTGAGGGGATGCACCATTGATTTCTGAGCTATTTCTGTACAGCCAGCTCTGCCACACCAACACTCCTCCTTCCCCAAGAACCGCCAACCCAGACCTGACACAAATCTTAAGCAGGCTCTGCACTCCTGCTCTGATCTGCCACTTAATTCCTCCCACCAGGTGGGCCTGGGGCCAGAAGTAAATGCAGCTGTAGTTCTCTAGCTGCACCACCTGGCTGCCCCTGGGGTGTTGGCCTAACCATGAACTCTGTAACCGCAGCGTTTCCCACCAACCTTCTCTGTTGTCTTTGGTGTTTGTGGGTTAAGAAGTCTGGTAACTGCTACAGCTCTCTGATTCAGGGCTCTAGGGACTGTTCCACCTGGCTCCTGGTCTGGTTGCTCCTGCTGCTGCTGCCCACACTGAGCTCCACTCCCCTCCACTCTATGCGTGATAGACCTCTTCCAGCGACCATCCAGGCTGTCCTTGGCTGGATCCCTGCTTCCCTTTGCTATTTTGTGGGTTCGGCAGTTCTAGAATTTGTTCAGAGCCATTTTTTATAGGCTTTTGGAGGTACTTGGCAGGGAGCTCACGCAAGTCCCTGCTTTCCAGCCACCATCTTGGCCCTGCCTCCTGGTTAAAAGCCTGAATAGCTTTTCAATAGGCGCCTTTTGTTCACATGTGGCAAAACACAAGACAGGCATCTTTGCTAATGTTGTTTTTGAGATTGTCCAGGAATTTCTCCAGGGAAAAGACTGCAGAACCAGAGAGTAAGGAGTCTGACCCCCTGCTTTGGGGTCAGGTCACCTAGGATTGAATGTGGCTCCTTGTGAGCCAGGAGTATCTTATAAGTGGAAGCTGCAAGTGCTGCAGGGTGCATATGGAATCAAGGGGCTTAGTTCAAGTAATCTCTGTTTTTTTTCCTTCTGACATTTTATGATATATGTTCTAACTTCATGTGTTCTTTGTTCTAAAGCTCCTTCCATGTTAGACATTCTGTATTCTCTTCCATTGGAGCAGCTAGGTGGCCCACTGGATAGAGCACCGGGTTTGGAATCAGGAAAACTCATCTCCCTGAGTTCAAATCTGACTTCAGATATTTACTTTCTATGTCATCCTGGGCAAGTCATTTTATCTTGTGTGCCTCAGTTTCTCATCTGTAACATGAGCTGCAGAAGACAATGGGATCCACTCCAATGTTTTTGCCAAGAAAACCCCCAATGGTGTCATGACAAATTGGAAATCACTGAGCAACAAAAGTAATCTTTCAACTCTGAAATTATATGTATAAGACTCTCTTGGTACTTTATATTCTAGTAATGAAAGGACTACAGTCACTTCCAGTTCCAAAATTCTATGCACTTGTTAAAGAAGTTGCCTCCAGCAATGAAATTTTTTGCATTGCAGGAAATTCAAATACACTTCTCTTTCAGCAGTAATGCATGAGGTGAGGAGAGTGTTGACAGGCTTTCCCCTTATTTTCCCAGAACTTTTGAAAGGCAGCACCAAGTGTTTTTCACTTACCATACTGGAATTTGAGAAAACTGGAGAAACTACGAAAGGGAGAAATTATAGTGCTCCTCAGCTATAGACAGATAGGTTGCTCAGTGGAGAGAGCTCTGAGTGTGAAGTCAGAAAACATGAGTTCATATTGGTCCTCAGACACTTAATAACTGTATGTCCCTTGGCAAATCACTTAAAATAACATACCTCTGTTTTCCTCAGTTTCCCCAACTCTAAAAAGAGAAGAACAATAGCACCGACCTCCTAGAGTTATTGTGAAGATCAAATAAGATATTTGTAAATCACTTTGCAGAGTGCATTGTATACAGTAGTCTCTATTTAAATGATTATTGTTGTGGTCATTGTTTATCATGATACCCATGAGAGGTGTAACATACACAGGTAGGAGAGACATGATCTACATTTTGAGGAAAAGGTACTTGACACTTTTATGTCACCATAAAGTAAAATGGAATTGGAGGGAGAATTATTTGTAAAATGTAAGGGAATATTGTTATTGTTTTTCCTTCCATTTTGAAGAAGACCAATGACATCATGGGAGATATCTTGACTCCTTAAGTGAGGAAAAGTTGCACATTCATCAGCCTCACTCTTTCCTCCAGAGGCATCAAAGTCCAGTGGCAAAGACAAAAATCAAGATGACTGGTAATGACATATGATACAGGGATTGACTTTGGCATCTTAAATATCTAAGCACTTCACGGTGTCTGCTTCAGCTGCCTTCGTTTGTCATTAGAACAAATTGTTCTCAATCCTCCACCTCCACCGAGGGATGTCTTCGCATGCTTGGGGTAGATATACCTCTAACTCATCAACAGATGTGAGACTTGTTGTTTACCCTCAAATTGGTTTAGCCCATCTGCCAAGATATTTTACCAGAGTGTTGCTGCTGTGCATGCCGCAGTTTCTTGGAACCAAAGGTGAGAGTTGGGTGCCAGCTGGACACCAAAGGTGGATGACTAGCCCTGAAAAGGGTTTGGCAAGACTTCACATGAGAGGTACTAGTCATCCTAAATATGCCACATACCCCTATAAGGGAATAGTTGTTCTGCTAGACCTCTCACAGAACTCTTCTGTAAGAGTCTCGGGACCAGAAGAACACCAGAACAAGAAAAGAGGCATTTGATATAAGAGATTCATTTTAAGCTATGATTCAGTCTGCCAGGAATTATAGAAATAAAGGGATTCTAATCTCCTAGAAAGAGAAAATATTGCCAATTTCTGGGAGATTGGTGGGACAAGAATCATGGACCACAGGAATATCAGTGGAGGAAAGTGGGAAAGATCCATAACAGAGTACACAAATTCTGAGGGCTGCTAGAGGAATGAACTGCAAAGAAATCAAAGCTGCAAGGGCCATGAAAGGAGCCCAGGAGGAAGCAACAATATGGAGGAACAACTCCCAAATTTCCATGTGACTGAGGCTGGATAGGACTATGGGGGAAGGACATTCACTGGTGGCATCATTCTTTTCTCTGGACACTAATAGGAATTAAAAGAGCACTGGGGTCAGAGGACTTGGGTTTAAATGTTAGCTCTGTTGCTTCTTAGCTGTGTGAGATTGGGAAAGTATCTTAACCTGTCTGTTCCTGTTCCTTCACATGTAAAATGAGGGATTGGGACCAGATGACTAATAAAATTTTTATGGCTCCAGATCTGTCATACTGTGATAATGTATCATATGAAATCGGTGGACACCAGGAAATATGTATTCTATTTCTGAAAGTCCCTCTCAGTGCTAATATCTTCTGTTCTATGTTCTAAGTCCCATTCCAACTCTGTGTTCTATGCTTCATGATCTAAAGTCTGCTCCTTGGAGAACAATCAGAAACACATGGTGTTCTCTGCATTCCTGGAAGCACTATGTTGTGAAAAATAAATTGAAAAACTTATGCCAAGTGCTATCCAAAAGTGTGTTTTGTCCAAAGGGGTGAGAGTGAAGAATGGACAATTATTTGGTGTTTCTCTCTAACAAGGGGCTATGGGAATCAAGACTCAGAGTCCAGGGAGTCCTTGTAAAAGCCCTGACAATAACTCCCTACACTCATCCTAGGGGACAGAGCTGATGCCTGCTCTCATACATACTACATCAGCGAAAGTCTCAAGCCTTCTATTTCCTGGAAGGACCCAAGGCTTGGACAAGTCTCTTGTGAAAAGGGGAATAGGAAAGGCAACAGAGCTGGGTTCCTTGGAAAGAGAACAGAAAAACTAGACCAAACAGCCAAGTAAGTGCACCTGCAGACATCACTTTCTCTTCATTTCAAGGGGAAAGCCTCATACAAAGTAATGTTGTGAAGGAGTCTCATAGAAATTTGTGCTAAAAGGAAATTGGTAATGTAGAATTTCAGAGCTAGCAGGACTCATGGAACATAGATATAACACCAGAATTTAAAAGGACACAGATTATAAACAATACTAGAAATGTTAGACTACATAACATAAGACATCAAGATGATAAAGAATTTAAAATAAAGTGTCAGGGATGCATAGGGCTGGAAAGGATCTTAGAACATAAAATGTTCAAATTAGTAGGAAACTTGGATTATAGGAGATAGTCTCTTAGAGTCCAAAAGACTCCAGCATGGTTTTAGAATGGTTGTTTTGGAAGGTTTGTTACAACATAAAAGACAGAATGTTAGACCTAAGAGGCTAGGAACCCTAAAATATAGATCACAGAACATCATTGGAGAGTTCTTAAAATCAATTAGTATTCATTGAGTAATTATTAAGTGTTTGAGATGCAAAAATAAACATCATAAAATCCCTGCCCTCAAAGACTTTACATTCTAATTTGAGACACAACTTATGCATATATAAACATCTACAGAATAATTGCAAAAGGAATACAAGTCATTGAGGAGAGGGAGAAGAGAATTCAGGTTTCTATGCCATCTGACTTTTTAAGGAAACCAGGGATTTCGACAAGACTGGGTGAGGAAGCAGAGAATTCCAGGTATGGGGCACAGGCAGTATAAAGACATGAAGACAGGAGATTGCAATGTATATATATATATATGTATATGTATATATATATATATATATATACCGTGTGTGTGTGTGTGTATATATATATATATATACATATATATATATATATGGAAGAATTTGTATGCCAGTAACTATATCATTGAAATAGGAAACAAATTATTTATCTCTTGCAATTGCAATTTCCTTGATACAAGAATATGATGGCTGCTAAAATTCAAAGTCATCCTACCCCTTTCCTCATCCAGGACAGAGGAAACAATACTGGCAGAGAAAGAAAAGGAGGAATGCTACATTATCATAAAAAACAATGCCAGTCTGGAAATCTAAATATATGAATTCTAGACCTGGCTGGGCCATCATATGACCAGTGACATAGAACTTAACCTCTCAGGTCCTTAGTTACTTTATTTTATTTTTTTTTTGTTATTTTTATTTTTAGTTTGCAACACAGGGTTCTACATAATTTTGAGTTCCAGATTGTCTTCCTTCCCTCCCCCTGTCCCTCCCAAAGATGGCATGGAATCCTATATAACTTCCATGTATAACTTGGCATTGAATTAATTTACACACTAGTCAAGTTGTGGAGAAGAATTATGACCAATGGAATGAATCATGAGAAAGAAGAAACAGGACCAAAAAAAAAAAAAAAAACCACAACCCAACAACAAATACAAAAGAGAGAAAAAAAGGGGGGGAGAAAAAGGCGAGCATGAAGTGTGCCTCGATCTGCATTCATACTTCATAGTTCTTTCTCTGGGTGTAGATAGCACTCTCCATCGTGAGTCCTTTGGAGCTGTCTCTGCATATTGTGTTGCTGAGAAGAGCAAAGTCTGTCAGGGTTAGTCATCACAGAATCCATATATCTTTGGTTGTGTATAATGTTGTCCTGGCTCTGCTCCGCTCACTCAGCATTATGTCGTGTAGGTTTTTTCAGGTTGTTATGAAGTCCATATCATTCCCATTTCTTATAGCACAATAGTATTCCGTTGCCTTCATATACCACAGCTTGCTCAGCCATTCCCCAATTGATGGGCATCCCTTTGATTTCCAATTCTTAGCAACTACAAAAGAGCCGCTATAAATATTTTTGTACATATGGGTCCTTTTCCCACTTGTGTGATCTCTTTGGGATACAACCCTAAGAGTGGTATTGCTGGGTCAAAGGGTATGAACATTTTTATAGCCCTTTGGGCATAGTTCCAAATTGCTCCCCAAAATGGCTGGATCAGTTCACAACTCCACCAGCAATGTAACAATGTTCCAATTTTCCCACATCCTCTCCAGCATTTATCATTTTCCTGTTTTGTTATTTTAGCCAATCTGACAGGAGTGAGATGGTATTTAAGAGTTGTTTTGATTTGCATTTCTCTAATCAGTAGTGATTTTGAGCATTTTTTCATATGTCTATAGATATCTTTAATTTCTTCCTCTGAAAACTGTCTGTTCATATCTTTTGACCACTTCTCAATTGGGGAATGACTTGTATTCCTATATATTTGGTTCAGTTCCCTGTGTATTTTGGAAATGAGGCCTTTATCAGTGACACTATTTATAAAGATTTTCTCCCAGTTTTCTGCCTCCCTCCTAATCTTTGTTGCATTGGCTTCTTTTGTACAAAGACATTTCAATTTAACATAATCAAAATTATCTATTTTGCATTTTGTAATGCTCTCTATCTCTTGTTGGGTCATGAATTCTTTTCTTTTCCATAAATCTGATAGGTAAACTATTCCTTCCTCTCCCAAATTGCTTATAGTGTCAGCCTCTAATCCTAAATCATGTACCCATTTTAACTTTATTTTGGTATGCAGTGTGAGATATGAAAAGGTGAAATATCTGATTGGAAAAACAATTGACCTGGAAAATAGATCCAGGAGAGACAATTTAAGAGTTATTGGTCTACTGGAAATCCACGATGAAAAAAAAAGCCTTGACAGTATCTTTGAAGAAATTATCAAAGACAACTGCCCAGAGGTCCTAGAACCAGAGGGCAAAATAGTCATTGAAAGAATTCACTGATCACCCCCTGAAAGAGATCCCAAACTGAAAACTCTAAGAAATATTATAGCCAAATTTCACAATTATAAAATCAAGGAAAAAATACTGCAAGCAGCCCAAAAGAAACAATTCAAATATCATGGAACTACAGTCAGGATCATGCAGGATCTTTTAGCTTTCACTTTAAAAGACAGGAGAAACTGGAATATGATATTCTGAAGGGCAAAGGAGCTGGGACTACAACCAAGGATCAACTACCCAGCAAAATTAAGCATAATTTTTCAGGGAAGGAGATGGACATTCAATGAAATAAGGGAATTCCAGACCTTCCTGATGAAAAGGCCAGAACTCAATGGAAAATTTGATTTCCAAATACAAAACTCAAGAGAGACATAAAAAGGTTAACAGGGAGGAAAACCCCCACAAACCTTATTAATCAATAATGGCAAACTATTTATATATTTATATAGAATTACATCATCTTATGTATGTTTTATATGTATACATATATATGTCAATCTTGAGAATGGTACAGCTATTAAGACAATTGAAAGGGATACACATAGACTGTGAATGTCTGTATAAAATCAAATCACTGATATAAGGATAAAAAACGTAAGAGATGTAAAGGGAGGGCTTTCAGAGAGGAGGTAAGGAGGTAGTAGAAAAGCGTAAATTACACCAAATGAAAAGGCACAAACACATTTTAGTAGAGGGAAAGAAGGGAGGGAGAAGAGCAATATTTGATCTTTACTGTCATCTGATCTGGTTCAAGAAGGGAATAACATACCCTGATAAGTATAGAAATCTAACTTGTCCTACAGGAAGTAGGAGGGGAAAGGGGGGGAAAGGGGAGGGTGGTGGTCAGAAGGGAGGGGAGAAGTAGCAAGTGGGAAACGGTAAGACAAGGGAGGGGAATAAAGAGGGAGGGTAAACTGAGGAAGGCAGCTGTCAAAAGCAAATCTTTGTTGAGGAGAAGGGGAAAGGGAGAAATAAAAGCATTAACAGGGGGAATTAGAATGGAGAAAAAGACACAGATAGAAATCATAACTGTGAATGTGAATGGAATGAACTCTCCCATAAAATGGAAGCAGATAGCAAAATGGATTAAAAACCATAATCCTACAATATGCTCTTTACAAGAAACACATCTGAAACAGGGGGATACACACAGGGTAAAGGTAAAAGGCTGGAATAAAATATATTGTGCCTCAGCTAAAGTGAAAAAAGCAGGTGTAGCAATCCTAATCTCAGACAAAGCAAAAGTAAAGATAGATTTAATTAAAAGAGATAAGGAAAGACACTACATCCTGCTAAAAGGCACCATAAACAACGAAGCAATATCATTGTTTAACATTTATGCACCAAGTGGTATGGCATGCAGATTCTTAGAGGAGAGGTTAAAGGAGCTACAGGAAGAAATAGACAGCAAAACTATAATATTGGGAGACCTCAACTTTCCCTTTCTGAACTTGATAAATCTAACCTCAAAATAAATAAGAAATAAGTTAAGGAAGTGAACAAAATTTTAGAAAAAGCAGATATGATAGACCTCTGGAGAAAAGTAAATGGGGATAAAAAGGAATATACTTTCTTCTCAGCAGTACATGGCACATACTCAAAAATTGACCATGTACTAGGGCATAAAAACCTCACAATCCAGTGCAGAAAGGCAGAAGTAGTCAAAGCATACTTTTCAGATCATGATGCAATAAGAATTATTTGTAACAAAGAACCATGGAAAAATAAACTAAAAATTAATTGGAAACTAAATAATCTAATTCTAAAGAATGAGTGGGCCAAAGAACAAATCAGAGAAACAATTAATAACTTCATTCAAGAGAATGACAATAATGAGACAGCATGCCAAAACTTATGGGATGCAGCAAAAGCAATTCTTAGGGGAAGTTTTATATCTCTAAACACTTACATGAATAAAATAGGGAAAAAGGAGATAAAGGATTTGGGCATACAACTGAAAAAGCTAGAAAAAGAACAAATTGAAAATCCCCAATTAAATACCAAATTAGAAATACTAAAAATCAAAGGAGAGATTTATAAAATTGAAATCAAGAAAACTATTGAATAAATAAATAAAACAAAGAGCTGGTTTTATGAAAAAAAAATAAAATTGATAAACCTTTCGTCAATTTGATTAGAAAAAAAGAAAGAAGAAAATCAAATTACCAGTATCAAAAATGAAAAGGGTGAGTTCACCTCTAATGAAGAGGAAATCAAAACAATAATTAGGAATTATTTTGCACAATTATAAGCCCATAAATTTGGCAACCTTAGAGATATGGATGAATATCTACAAAAACATAAATTGCCCAGGCTAACAGAAAAGGAAGTAAAATTTCTAAATAACCCCATCTCAGAAAAACAAATTGAACAAGCCGTCAATGAACTCCCTAGGAAAAAATCTCCAGGGCCAGATGGTTTTACATGTGAATTCTATCAAACATTTAAAGAACAATTAATTCCTATACTTTGTAGACTATTTGGGAAAATAGGTGAAGAAGGAGTCCTACCAAATTCATTTTATGACACAAACATGGTACTAATACCCAAACCAGGTAGAGCCAAAACAGAAAAATAAAATTATAGACCAATTTCCCTAATGAATATTGATGCAAAAATTTTAATTAAAATATTAGCAAAAAGATTGCAGCAACTTATCACCAGAATAATACTCTATGACCAGGTAGGGTTTATTCCAGGAATCCAAGGCTGGTTCAATATTAGGAAAACTATTAGCATAATTGACCACATCAACAACAAAACTAGCAGAAACCATATGATCATCTCAATAGATGCAGAAAAAGCCTTTGACAAAATACAACACCCATTCCTATTAAAAACACTAGAAAGCATAGGAATAAAGGGACCCTTCCTTAAAATTATAAATAGCATCTACCTAAAACCATCAACAAGCAATATTTGTAATGGGGATAAGCTAGATGCATTCCCAATAAGATCAGGGGTGAAACAAGGATGGCCATTATCACCCCTACTATTCAATTTGGTACTAGAAATGTTAGCTCTAGCAATAAGAGAAGAAAAAGAAATTGAAGGAATTAGAATAGGCAAAGAAGAAGCTAAATTATCACTTTTTGCAGATGATATGATGATTTACTTAGAGAATCCTAGAGAATCAAGTGAAAAACTACTTGAATAATAAACAACTTTAGCAAAGTTGCAGGATATAAAATAAACCCACGTAAATCCTCAGCATTCCTATACATTACTAACAAAGCTCAACAGCAAGAAATAGAAAGAGAAATTCCATTCAAAGTTACTGTAGACACTATAAAATATTTGGGAGTTTATCTGCCAAGACAAACCCAGGGCCTATATGAACATAATTATGAAACACTCTCCACACAAATAAAGTCAGATCTAAATAAATGGAATAATATCAGTTGCTCATGGTTAGGCCAAGCTAATATAATAAAAATGACAATTTTACCTAAATTAATCTATCTATTCAGTTCCATACCAATTGAACTGCCAAAAAATTGTTTTACAGAGCTGGATAAAATAATAACAAAATTCATCTGGAAGAACAAGAGGTCTAGAATATCTAGGATATTGATGAAAAGAAATGCTAGAGAAGGTGACCTAGCCATACCAGATATTAAACTGTACTATAGAGCAGCAGTCATCAAAACTACCTGGTACTGGCTAAGAAACATTGTTGTGGATCAGTGGAATAGGATAGGTACACAAGATGGAGAAATCAACAACTATAACAATCTACTCTTTGATAAATCCAAAGAGGCCAGCTTCTGGGCTAAGAATTCACTATTTCACAAAAGCTGCTGGGAAAATTGGAAAATGGTAGGGCAGAAACTGGGCATAGACCAATATCTTACACCATATACCAAAATAAAGTCAAAATGGGTTCATGATTTAGGAATAAAGTCTGGAACTATAAGTTACTTCATTTTAAAATGAGGGGACAGGTACTGTAACTGGATTATTTCAAAGTCAGAGTATTTCAAGTTGGGGAGATCTTAAAGAAAAAAAAGTTAGACTTGCAGGGGATCTGAGAATATGGAATGTATGGTCTGGCACTTAGAAGACAGAAAACTAGGCATGAGAGTTGGAAGGGACCAGAGAACACAAAACTGAATGTTGGACCTGAAGATGAGAAATAAACAATGCAATATCAAATATGGAGGGGACCTTAGAGACCGACTTATTGAACTTTTTTACATATCAACTAAAAATTTCCAACAATCTTTTGGCTATACACATTTCTTTGTCCATTTCCCTAAACTTGAGATTTAGAGGGGAATCCAGTTTCCCAGCAGAGTAAAGACAATTGTCCTTTTCTGACTGCCAATTATATTTACCCCACACCAGTATCCCCACAAGTCTAAGGGAAGTACTTCCCTTCTTTTGGATGTAATTTCAGAGGTGGAGGAAATTTCCCTGACCATGTAGTCTACTACATTCTTTAGAAGGAATCCTCCCTACAGTAACCCTGACAGAGCTCTTTTCCTTTATCCTATTCTTTTTAATGTTATTTTTGTTGATGGCTTAATGAAGCCATACATGGCATGTTTTTCAAATTGGTGAATGGCAAGAAGTTTTATCACTGATATTGATAGCAGAATCCAAATCCTAAACACTTTTACCAATATGTAATCTAAGTGGAAATCAATAGGGATAAATATGAAATCCTGGAAGTGGTTTCAAAAAAGCAATTGCACTGGAACATCCTAACAACTGTTCATATTAAAAATATATCAGTGTTCTAATGTTCAATGTGCATCAACCATCAGTCACAACCATGAAAAACATAGGCCTTAATTCCAGAAGAACAGAAGGCATAGAACTGCATTTTCTTATGGTTAAAACATGTTTGGAAAAAAAGGAAAGAAGGAGGGTGGGAGAGCAGAAGAAAAGAAGGAAGGAAGGAAAGGAGGAAGGGAACAAAGAAGGAAGGAAGGAAGGAAGGAAGAATGAAAGGAGGGAAGAAAGGAAGGAACGGAGGAGAAGGAAGGAAGAAAGAAAGAAAGAAAGAAAGAAAGAAAGAAAGAAAGAAAGAAAGAAAGAAAGAAAGAAAGAAAGAAAAAGAAAGGAGGGAAAGAAATAAAGGAAGGCAGAAAGAGAGAAAGAAAAAGAAAGAAAGATGAAAGAAAGAAAGAGAAGAAGGAAGGAAGAAAAGAAGGAAGGAAGGAAGAAGGAAGGAAGGAGGAGCCAGATTTTCAGTTTTCAGCTGTGTAGATTCTAGATGCAAACAGCTGGTCCTCTGAGAGAGGGAACTCTGGCCACCTTCTGGGAAATCAGGAGTACTACAACAATCATCGTAGAAATATTGGGAAATCAATACTGTACAGAAAGAGAAAGAATCCATGAAGGAGAGCACCAACATGGAAAAGTAACCTAAAAGTAAATGAGATGGGATAAGCCTCAGGAGGGAAGATACTAATTACTGATACTTTTATATTTTACAAACTCTGATATGAGGTCTATGTATCCAGGATTTAAACTCAGAGGATGAGGTTTTGAAACCTAACTCTTATACTTCTGAGCTATGTGACCTCAGGCAATTCTTTTAACTTCTCTTGGGGTCAGTTAGCCCAATTGTAAAATGATCACTATCATTCCTTTCAACACTAAATCTATGATCACATCAGCCTATGTTTTCAGCTCTGTGAATCTGTGCCCTGAGAAGGGAAATTGGTCATTGCTTCTGAGTTGGAGTGTTGCCAAATACTCAAATTCCCAGTTTATCTGGGTAAGAGAAGTGAACTACAAAAGTAAAAAGACCAAAGTGCAACCAAGCTCTTAGTGGTCCTTGCACAAGACCTGAGGAGACAGTGAGATTCAGGTCAAAGGTCACTGACCCTGAAATTAGATAGAACGGTTGAAAAGGCTCTTTTTCGGGTATAACTGGTTGATCTTGGGCACATCATTTAAACTAAAATTCAGTTTCTTTAATTCTGAAATGAATAATTTAGACTAAATAGATGCTCTCTGAGGTCCCTTCCAGGTCTAGATTTCTGATCATGTGAGGCGGTGCCCCAAATGAGACTCTGACATGGAAGCTACATGCATTCTATATCTTAAGGCCATTCCCAGCATTGATGCTTTATGGTCTTTTAGCTAAGACCTGTATCAGTTCCAAATTTCTGTGCTCCAAGATCTAAAATCCTTTTCCTGGAAGAGAACTAGAAACACAAAAACTAGAAACACAAGGAAATGTCAGTGTTGCTGAGAGAATAGTGTGGTGAAAATATATATTAAAACTTGGGTCAAATTTTTCCCCAAAGGAAGCAGAGCTGATAGTGGTGTGGAGGATAGATAATTACCCAGTGTTTGTCTCTAACAAGGGGCTCAGGGAATTTGAGCCCTGGGTCCACAGACTCCCTGTAAAGTACTTACAATGATCCCCACACATCATTCCTAAGGAACAGAATAGACTCTTGATCTCATACACATCAGCTCAGGCAAAGCCTGAAGCCCTCCTGCTCCTAGAAGAACCCACAGCTTGATCTAATTACCTTTTTGAAATTTCTCTGTCAGTTGGCAGCCTGGGAAGGAAAGAGCTTGGTTCTTCAAGATCAAAAGAGAAGATCAAAGCAAACACTCAAGTAAGTGCATAGGCCGAGGGCACTTTCTGTTCATTTGAAGATCAGTTTCACACAAAATAATGTTGTGAATGTGTCTCAAGGAATCTCAGAAACTTATTGTTAAAAGGGACTCAAGACCGTAGAATGTCATAATTGGAAGGACTGTTAGAACATAGGGTTTCAAAGACAGAAAGGAATTAAATTATGAATAGGCGTAGAGGAGAATATAAAATGTTCAAGCTCAAAAGGTACTTAGAATGTCAGAGCTCCGCAGGACTAAAAACAGACTGCTGGTCCCTCTCCCTGTCTAAAGCCTCTCCTCACTCTAGTTCATCCCCCACTCAGTTGTCAAAAGAATATTCCTAAGGTACAGCTCTGACCATGTCTCTCGGTATTCAAATGAATCTGAGTTGGCTTTGAGATCAAATATAAAATATTCTGCCTAGCTTATAAAACACTTCATAATTTGAACCTTTTCTACCTTTCCCAGCTTCTTACATTTTACACCACTGCAGGTACTCTGAAATCTAGTGACACCGACCTCCTGGCTTTCCCTCAAATCAAATTCTCTATCTCAAGAATATAAGCATTTTCACTGGCTGGTCCCCATGCCTGGAAGTCTCTCCAATGTCCTCTCTGCCTCCCAGCTTCCCGGCTCCCTCCAAGGCTCAGCTGAAGTGCTTTCTTCTAGAAGAAGCCTTTTCCAGTCCTCCTTAATATTAGTGCCTTTCCACAGAGACTACACCAGATTTGTCTTACACGTACCTGGTTTGCACACTGTTCTTTGCATGTCGTCTCACCCATTAGAGGGCAAGCTCCCTGGGAGCAGAGATTGTTCTCTGCCTTTGTATCTCCAGGGCTCAGCACAGTGCCTGGCACATAGTAATAAATGCTCACTGACTGACTGACTGACTGACAGACTGACAAGTTCATTTGGACATAAAATGTTGAAGCTGGTGTTGTGGGGCTGCCCTTAGAGGGTAGGAGATATAATAGCAGAGTTCAAGGTGGCTCTCACACACAGTTAATAAAATACGAATTTTGGAAGGATCTTTAGAACTTAGAAAAGAAAATGGTGGACCTAGTAGGAAAGCAAATGTTTTTTTTAGAAACCAAATTTAGAAGTGGGAGGGACTTTAGAATCAATCTATCAGCCAATGTTTATTAAGCAGCTATTATGTGACAGGCAACAGGCAAATTGCTGGGGATCCAATTTAAAGTGCAGTAGTCCCTGCCCTCAAGGAACTTTTACTCTAACTGTGGAGGTGGCATGTACATATGTGAGCGTTTATAGAATAAATCAAAATAATTGAAAAGTGATTTTGGGGAGGACAGAGACAAACAACTGAGCTGGCTGCTCAATACATCAGGAGAGGTTTTACATAAAAAGTCATCAGGCTGACTTTGAAAAGCAACTGGTCATTTCAACAGGCAGAGATGAGAAAGCAGAACATTCAGGGCACAGGGCACAGCCAGTGCAGAGGCACAGGGGTGGGACATGGAAACTCATGTACATCAGGAAGAACAGAGAGGCTAGGAAATGTCAATGGAATGTGTTATAGTATTACAATTACCTTTCTGGAAGACAGTGCTATTTTTAAATGCAAGATTCAGCCTACTCCTCTCTCCATACACAAAAGAGGAAAGAAGATTATCACACAAGGAAAGAGAGAATGCTTTACTTTCATGAATATGAATGTCTGTCTGGGGATCTAGCCATATGGATTCTAGACCTGGTTTGCTTGCCCACAGCTAAGAGCCCACAGCTTGGGCTACTTACCAATTTGAAACTTATCTGTCAGTAGGGGCCCTGGGAAGGCAATAGCACAATTCTTCAAGAACAAAAAGAAGATCCAGCCCAAACACCCAAGTAAATGCACAGACAGAGGGCATTTCTGTTCAGTTGAAGGTCAGTCTCACGCAACGTAAAGTTGTGAATGTACTTCGAAGAATCTCAAAAACTTATTGCCAAAAGGGATTTGAAAATGTGGAATATCAGAACTGGATGGGCTGTTGGAACATAGAACATAGGATTTCAAAGACAGAAAGGATTTATATATGAATAGGGCTAAAGAAGACCTCAGAATATGAAATGTTCAGGCTCAGAAAGGACTGAGAACATAAAATGTCAGAACTGCATACACCTATAAATAGCCTTACAATTGGTCCCTATGCTGTAATTTAGTTGTATCATTTGTAAAATGAGTCAGTGGGTTCTAAGACAAGATTATTTCAAAGAAAAGGTGATTCAGAACTAGGAGAGTCATTGAAGCAAAAAATGTCAGAGACAGAAGTCCCTGACAATATAGAATATAAGATCCAGAAGAGGTTTTGAACAGAGATGTCCAACCCTCAAAGCAGGAGGCACATGGCCCACATCTCTCATAAGTACTCTCAGAGCCAGATTGAAATGTAACTGGGAAATATTTAACAAAAACATAAAAATATGACAAAATGTAAATAACATAATAGTTTGAAAGTAAGTCATTATGTAGCATACAGGAAGCTTTATTATAAATTAGTGGACCTATTTCATTTTGAGTTTGACATCACAGCTTTAGAATAGAGGTAATGAATGCTGAAAGCACCTTTAGAATATAGAAAAACTAAATGCTAGAGCTGAAAAGGACCTGAGACTAGAAAACACAGAATGTTAGAGCTGGAGCATCAGAGCTAGATGGGACTTTATACAATAGACTATCAAGCACGGAAAGGACTTAAAGACCAACTTGTGAAAACTCAGCTACCAGGAGCAAAAGCTGATCCAAATAATAGCATCTATTAGTGGAAGACATGGGGCTACAACCTAGGTCTCCTGAGTCCCATTCCAATTCTCTTTGTCCTACACAATGATGACTCTGTATCTCAACTCTTAGAAGTTGGAGTTGAACCCAGTTTTCAGACAAGGATACAGAAATTGTCACTTTCAGAATCTCCTGTCTTATCTCACTCCCCAAAACATCCTTATTCAGCAGGAAATGGCAAACCATGCCAGTATCTCTGCCAAGAAAACCCCAAATGGGGTAAGGAAGAGTCATCAACCACTGAGGTAACTAAACAAAAAAGGCGACATCCAGTTCAAGATGTCCAGGTTGCAGCTATAGTTAGGAGACCAGAGATCAAGAGAAAGGTTAGGCCTGGATAAGAGGATATGAGAATCATTCACATAGGAATAATAATTGAATACATGTTGTTCCTCCTCTCTCTTTTGTAGATTTCCTCACATAACTATACTGTCTAAATATCTAGTGCTACTAGACTATCCATCTCTTTGGGTGTTTTGTGCTTTTGTATAAAATGTAACTTATCAAATTAATTTTAGCCATGGGTTTCTCCCATCCAAGTCTCAGTGAAATAATTTAAAATGTGCATCCTATTACAAGTATCCATCTTACTACTCACCTACATGCTGTGCATTCTTTTAGATGTCTGAGGCCATGGTCTTGGCTTGACTGTCACCTCCATTTTAGATTATTCTCCCCTATGAATTATTTGTTCTCTACTGCTCTTATTCTTCCACGTCTGTGTTTCCTACTGGCTCTGGTAGTATCTCATACAGTAACAACAAAATGCAAAGCAATAAAAACAGTATCTACAAGATCTTTATAGAAAACAGAAAATCATTTCTCAGCTATAATAAACATGTCCATATATCTGTTCATATGTGTTCAAGTTCTCTGCTTTCTCAGTTCAGATATTGTCTAGGCATATATCCTTAAACCGCTTAACAATGTCTCGTGCTGTTAACATTCTCAGAAGGTTGAAATACCTCAACTAAAATTTTAGCATCAAAAAAAAAATATCCATTGCCTAAATCCAAAGATCCCAAGGCTCCCATCATCATTGCATTGTGTATATACCAATGTACCCTTCATTAGGATGTTCACACAGTATTTGGTATTTCTATCATTCATCACCTCTATCATTTCCAAGGCAAATTTTATACTTTCAAAGGAAAGAAGCACATGAGTGACTGTTGCTATTACAGTCTTATAATCCCAGATAACATGGGTCTCTTTTAATATAGAAACAGTTGAGTATAGATGAAACTTGGTGCTCTCTGGCATGCTTATCAATTTTGCAAATTTGTTTAAAATAGTATCATGTTAACAGGTGTTGCACAAAGGA
Organism: Trichosurus vulpecula; assembly: GCF_011100635.1. Taxonomy (NCBI): domain Eukaryota; kingdom Metazoa; phylum Chordata; class Mammalia; order Diprotodontia; family Phalangeridae; genus Trichosurus; species Trichosurus vulpecula. The sequence continues at coordinate 64,148,092 of NC_050573.1, read as the reverse complement.
CATGTAGGAACCTTTCTCTCTGTGTTTCGTGCCAATGGCTGATATTGTTTTCAGATCCAAATCTTCCCATCCAGTACGAAGGATTACAGTGTCTATGGATAAAATACTATCAAGAAACCAAGTAAATGACTCTACCCTAAGAACAAAAAAAAAATTTGAAGTCAAAATGATAGACATGACTGAACCTTAAATTCCTCTGGTTGCTACACTACTTTAAGGATCTATCATCTCATCTATAAAACCCTCCCTCCACTAATGCAGATTATAATCCCTCTATAGCTTCATTTGAGTGGTGCTGTTTAAAAAACAACATCCTGTGTGCAATTTGGTAAAGAGATTCTCTTAACTCAAATTGACTGGTCCTTAAACGTTAGACACATCATTTTCCACCCCAACTTTCCAGACCAAACCCTGGATTTTGATAAATAAAAATTAGCAACATCAACCAATTACAAAGTTAGACTGATGGCTCATGCATTATGCTTATTGAGAATTTACATTAATTTTTTAAGTGTAGCTCTGATTATGATGTCTCTGTTGTCAATGAGCTCCATTAGCCCAGTATTTTTTCGAATGACTTTTCTCTATTTTGAAATTCATTCTGTTCGCCTCTTGATCTACACAAAAAACAGTCCAATGGGATACAGCATAGAACCAGTTGTCAGGATCCCTGATTTTAATTCTTCTACTACTACATCCTAGCTGGATGACTCTTGGTCCTTAATTTTTTAGCTATAAGATCAAGGAAAAATTATTAAAGAGGTGCCTCATAGATCAGGACAAAATAATAACAAGAAATTGAAGGAATTAGAATTGGCAAAGAAGAAACTAAAGTATCACTTTTTGCAGATGATATGATGATTTACTTGGAGAAGCCTAGAGACTCAGGTAAAAAACTACTTGAAATAATAAACAACTTTAGCAGAATAGCAGGACATAAAATAAACCCATATAAATCCACGGCATTCCTAAAGATCACTAAAAAAGCCCAACAGCAAGGGATAGAAAGAGAAATTCCATTCAAAGTTACTGTGAACAGTATAAAATATTTGGGAGTCAATCTGACAAGACAAACCCAGGGCCTATATGAACATAATTATGAAACACTTTTCACACAAATAAAGTTAGAACTAAATAAATAGAAAAATATCAGCTGGTCATGGTTAGGCCAAGCTAACACAATAAAAATGTCAATTTTGACTAAATTAATTTATTTATTCAGTGCCATACCCATCAAACTACCAAAAAATTATTTTACAGAACTGGATAAAATAATAACAAAATTCATCTGGAGGAACAAGTGGTCTTGAATATCTAGGGAATTAATGAAAAGAAATGCTAGGGAAAGTGGCCTAGCCATACGAGATATTAAACTGTACTATAAAGCAGCTGCCAAAAAAACTCCCTGGTACTGGTAAGAAACAGAGTCATGGATCAGTGGAATAGGATAGGTACACAAGACGGAGAAGTCAATGACTATAGCAATCTACTCTTTGATAAACCCAAAGAATCCAGCATCTGGGCTAAGAATTCACTATTTCACAAAAACTTACGGGAAAATTGGAAAACGTTAGGGCAGAAACTGGGCATAGATCAATATCTTACACCATATACCAAAATAAAATCAAAATGGGTTCATGATTTAGGAATGAAGGCTGACACTATGTAATAGTAATTAAGGTGGGACTTTTTGTTTTTCTTTTCTTAAGTGCCTTTAATGATTCTGGACTTTGTTTGAATGGAGTAGATAAAGTGGGATCTTTTTGTCTTGGTTATTTCTCAGCACAGAAACAATTATAAGCGCAATTATGAGACTTGTATATGATGTGATACTGGGGATGGAGAACTATCCCACACTCAGCCTGGGTGAGGTCAGAGCCCTCAGGGCTCTGAACAAGATATAATTGAGGACAGCTTGGCCTTTGGCTTTTGGGGGTACACTCACTGAAGGAGTGTTGAGACTCTGGGTAAGCTGCAACTGCCCCCCCAGCTTCACAACTCAGAGGTTGGTTCTGCTCTGGTAACTATGTGTTGTGATTTGAATCAGACAAGGTCTCTCTGCTGACATTTGTAATTTGTTTGTATTTGGCCTGAAGTCCAGGGTGCTGTTTATTTCCGCTGAACTAAGTGAATGATATTTGTGTGTTAGTTTAAAATAAGATTGTTAACCCCTTAACTTTCCTTGGTAAAGCAGATCGAAAGAATCTGTGTTGGCAACTTTCTGGGTGCTGGTTCTTGGTGGATCTTATACCCCCACAGCAGCTGCTAGCAAGAATGTAATTCCATACTATAAGTAATTTGTGAAAGCAAGGAATAGTTTACCTATCAGATTTATGGAAAAGCAAAGAATTCATGGCACAAGAAGAGATAGACAGCCTTACAAAATGCAAAATGGGTAACTTTGATTATGCTATATTGAAATGTTTTTGTATAAAAAACCCGAAGCAACAAAGATTAGGAGGGAAGCAGAAAATTAGGAGAAAATCTTTACAACTAGTGTCTCTGATGAAGGCCTCATCTCTAAAACATGCAGGGAACTGAGCCAAATTTAGAGGAATACAAGTCCTTCCCCAATCGAGAAATGGTCAAAGGATATGAATAGGCAGTATTCAGAGAAAGAAATAAAGTTATCTATAGGCATATGAAAAAATGCTCTAAATCACTACTGATTAGAGAAATGCAAATCAAAACAACTCTTAGGTACCACATCTCTCCTGTCAGATTGGCTAAAGTGACAAAAAAGGAAAATAATAAATGGTGGAGAGGATGTGGGTAAATTGGAACATTGTTACATTGCTGGTGGAATTGTGAACTGATCCAGCCATTCTGGAGAGCCATTTGGAACTCTACCCAAAGGGCTATAAAAATGTTCATACCTTTTAACCCTGCAATACCACTTCTATGGTTGTATTCCAAAGAGATCACACAGGTGGGAAAAGGACCCCTATGTACAAAAAATATTTATAGCAGCTCTTTTTGTAGTAGCAAAGAATTGGAAATCAAGGGGATGCCCATCAATAGGCGAATGGCTGAGCAAGTTGTGGTGTATGAAGGTAATGGAAAACCATTGTGCTATAAGAAATGAGGAAGATACGGACTTCATAATAACCTGGAAAAACCTACATGATATAATGCTGAGTGACCAGAGCAGAACCAGGAGAACTTTACACACAACCAAAGATATATGGATTCAGTGACAACTAACCCTGACAGACTTCACTCTTATCAGCATGACAAGGTTCAAAGACAACTCCAAAGGACTCATGATGGAGAGAGCTATCTACATACAGAGAAAGAGCTATGGAGTCTGAATGCAGATAGAATCACACTGTATGCTCTCCATTTTTTTCTCTTTTTTTCCTCTTTTGTTTTTGTTCTTTTTTTTATTTATTTTCTTCTTTCTCATGATTCTTTCAATTGGTCATGATTCTTCTTTACAACTTGACTATTGTGTAAATAAGTTCAATGTGAACTTATATGTAAAAGATATATCAGATTCCATGACGTCTCGGGGAGGGAAGGGGTAGTGGGAGGGGAAGGAAAATCTGGACCTCAAAATTATGTGGAACAGAGTGTTGTAAACCAAAAACAAAAAATCTTAATTATAATAAAAAAATAGGCAAAATTATTAAGGAGGTACCTCAATAGAGCAAGATAAAATAATAACAAACTTCCAAGATCAATAGTCATTTATCTACTTTTGTTCAGGTAATTGTCACCACAAAGGATGTTATGACTTTTGTAACAACAAAGCCTTTGCCCTCCTTAACTTATATGCCTAGCATTGGGATCTCTGATATAAAGAACATGAACAGGTTAGCCAAATATGTTGAATGATTTCAAATTGAAAATGAATATATTTAGGTCACTTCACAATCCTGCCAAAAGGACATAACCATGCCTATCTTCCTGTAGAACCTCTAACTCTGAGCACTCTAATATTTTATCACATTTGCCAATTTTAAGAGCATGAAGTGAAAACTAAGAATTTTTTTCATTCCTATTTTTCTTATTATCAGGGATTTTGAGCATAATTTTGCGTGGTTACTTATAATTTGCCGATCTTGTGAAAATGTTTGTTTATGCTTTTTCCACTTATCAGTTGTTATTGTGGGACATCTTTTCTGGATTCCCTCTATTTTTTCCATCACAGTCCATTATCTTTGCTATTTCCTTCAGTGCAATTATGTTTTCCACTATCCTATATGTCTTTTAACTCTACACTGATTTTAAAGGAAAAAATCTCAAATCAATTTTGAATAGGCTGTTTTAAATTTTTATTTCTTTCTTTACTCATGTTTTTCCTAACAGACCCATGGAGGGGGAAAATTATTCAAGAGTCTCTGAATTCATCCTCCTGGGCCTTACAGACCAGCCAGAGCAGGAGAGGCACATGTTCCTTGTATTCCTGATTATGTACCTGATCACAGGGTTGGGGAATTTGTTCATCATTATGGCCATCAGGACAGACTCACGTCTGCACACCCCCATGTACTTCTTCCTTACCAACTTGTCCCTGGTCGACATCCTCTACACCTCCACCACCATCCCCAAGATAGTGGTTAATTATATATATGGGAACAAAGCAATTCTTTACACCAGCTGCCTGGCACAAGTCTTCTTCTTCTATTGGTTTGCAGGAACAGATAGCATCCTCCTTGCCTCCATGGCCTATGACCGCTATGTGGCTATATGTGCCTCATTACACTATGCCATGGTCATGACCCCAAGGGTCTGTGTCCTTCTGGTAGCAGTGTGCTGGCTTTGGGCTTGTGCTAATGCCCTGACACACACTAGTCTCCTGACCCAACTCTCATTCTGCAGCCACAATGAAATCCCCCATTTCTTCTGTGACCTCAGTGCCCTGCTAAAGTTGGCCTGTTCAGACACCTTCATCAATGACCTGATGGTCAACACAGTGGGGTCACTAACAGTTCTCATCCCTTTCATTGGCATCCTTATCTCCTATGTCCGAATTTTTGTGACTGTGCTCAAGATCCCATCTATTGTGGGGAAGTGGAAAGCTTTCTCCACCTGTGGCTCACACCTCGCTGTGGTCTCTCTGTTCTATGGGACAATCATTGGAGTGTACTTCAGCCCCACATCCACCCACACAGCACAACAGGACATGGCAGCAGCCGTGATTTACACTGTGGTCACTCCTATGCTGAACCCTTTCATCTACAGCCTAAGGAACAAGGACATGAAACGAGCCTTGAGGATGCTCTTAACTAGGAAACCAGGTCTGTCTTTGTGACTATGAGACATCCTCAATAACCAGACTTGATTTATACCAGGAATGTAGGGATGGGTCAATACTAGAAAACGTATCAAACCTGTATTAACCATATTACTAATAAAAACAACAAAAATTAAATTATTCCGTTAATAGATGCAGAAAAAGACCAGAAATGTAGGAATAAATGGTGCTTTTGCTAAATTGATAATTAGGGCCTATCTAAAACTGAGAACAACATTATCTATAATGGGGATAATCCAGAGATTCATGAAGGATAAAGCAAGGATGTCCATTACCACCATTACTATTCAATATAGTACTAAGAATGCTGGCTGTGGGAAAAAAGACCCCTTGACAAAAAAAATATATTGAAAGGTAAATAAGAGAATTTCTTGCTCAGGCTTCTTGCTGCCATTGTGCCCAGAAAAACTCTACATCCAACTTTATTGTGAACTTCCTGACACTGCTTGAAGCATGCAGGTCACACATCTGCTGAAGTCTACAAAATCAAGTTTGAGACATTAACTTCAGCTCCTATTTCCCAGAGAATTTTACCCATTAGAAGAAGAGAACACAGAGACAGAAAGAAGTTCCAAGTAAGAAGTCTGCAGGAGGAGATTGTCTAGTAGAAATATGCATGGCTGGGTGATTCTTGTCTATTTCTTGGACTGTATTTTGTAACCTGGAATCTATGTCCTAACTTTGCTTTGTGACACAGTTTTAATTTCCTATATTGACTTACTAGCTACCTTGCTGAACCACACCTTAGCCTTTCCTGACTTTTAACCTGCTATACAACAGTCTCCTACCCTGTTTCTTAGCATAATGCCATCATTATCAAGAAGATCATAGATTACCCTGTTTCTTGGCATAGAGCCATCACCATCAAGATGGCCCAAGATTAGAATACTGGACTATTTACTTACATTGCACCTGAAGATAAGCCCCACCACTATGCATATGAGGGGAGACTATTCATTGTTAGTTCCAATTTCTCTGCCTGTCTCCACTGTCTCTGACACCCATTTGAATAGACTGTCTTAAATTCTTGTTTCATCTCCTTTCCACATGTGTTCTTTAACAGATCCATGGAAGGGGACATCAGTCAGTACTCTCTGAGTTCATCCTCTTGAGCCATTCACGCCAGCCAGAGCAGAAGAGGCTCCTGTTCTCCTTCTTTCTGCTTGCGTACCTGATGACAGGGCTAGAGAACCTGCTCATTGTACTGGCAATTAGGACTAATTCCCACCTTCACACACTCATGTATTTCTTCCTCATAAGCTTGTCCTTGGTCAACATCTATTTCACATCCACCACCATCATTAAGTTGCTGTTTTGTTATAGATAAGTGTGCCAAAGAACCCCTGGTGTTCTTTACTTATTTCACAGGATGAGACAATATACTAAAATGAATTAGTGAAAAATAAAGTGAGAAAGTCTAGGAAAACATTTCAGATAATCATGGCAACACTATAAAGGGAAGCAGCTTTCAAATGGTTAAGATCTTTACTCATCACAATGACTAATAATGATTCCAGAAGCAAATGATGAAACAGGCTACCTGCTCACTTCATGTTGAAAAATATATATGTACTCAAAGGGCCAAACAAGACATACTTTGTTATATGGAAATTTGTTTTATATGATTATGTGGATTTGTCGTGTATATGACAATAGTGTTTTGTGGAGCTTTTAGAGAGTATGAAAGGGAACAAAGGCTTATTAAGTAAAATAAATGCAGTCAATAAGGAGGAAAAAGAAAAATGGAGGAGGAAAAAGAGGAGAAGAAGGAGGAAAGAAAGAAAAAAAGGAAGGAAGGAAGGAGGGAAGGAAGGAAGGAAGGAAGGAAGAGAGGGAGGGAGGAAGGGAGGGAGGGAGGGAAAGATGGAAGGAGGGAAGGAAGGAAAGAAGGAAGAAAAGAAGGAAGGAAGGAAGAAGGAAAGAGAGAGAAGGAGAGAGAGAGAGAGAAAGAAAGAGAGTAAAAAGAAAGAGAAAGAAAGAGAGAGAAAAAGAGAGAAAAAGAAAGAAAGAAAAAGGAAGAAAAGAAGAAAGGAAGGAAGGAAGGAAGGAAGGAAGGAAGGAAGGAAGGAAGGAAGAAAGGGAGGGAGGAAGGGAGGGAGGGAGGGAAAGATGGAAGGAGGGAAGGAAGGAAAGAAGGAAGAAAAGAAGGAAGGAAGGAAGAAGGAAAGAGAGAGAAGGAGAGAGAGAGAGAAAGAAAGAGAGTAAAAAGAAAGAGAAAGAAAGAGAGAGAAAAAGAGAAAAAGAAAGAAAGAAAAAGGAAGAAAAGAAGAAAGGAAGGAAGGAAGGAAGGAAGTAAAGAAGGAGCTACTTTTTCAGTTTTCAGCTGTGCAGATTCAGAATACACACAACTGATCCCCTGAGAAAGTGAACTCTGGCCACCTTCTTAGAAATTAGGAGGACTACAATAATCATAACAGAAATATTAGAAATAAATGCTGTGCAGAGAGAGAAAGAAGCGAAGAAGGAGAGCACCAATATGGAAAAGTAACCTATAAGTAAATGATATTTGACAAGCCTCTGGGAGAAAGATACTAATTACAGATACTTTTATATTTTACAAACTGATGTGAGTTCTAAGTACCCAGCATTTAGGCTCAGAGGACCAGGGTTTGAAACCTAACTCCCATACTTCCAAGCTATGTGACCTCAGATAATTCTTTTAGCTTACCTAAGACTCAGTTTGCCCAATTGTAAAATGATCACTAACATTCCTTTCAACCCTAAATCTATGATCACATCAGACTGTGTTTTCAGCTCTGTGAATCTATGCCCTGAGAAGGGAAGTTGGTCATTACAACTGAGTTGGAGTGTTGCCAAACAGTGAAATTCCCAGTTGATCTGGGTGAGAGGAATGAACTTCAAAACTAAAAAGACTGAATTACAACCAGGCTCTTAGTGGTTCTTGCACAAGACTTGAAGAGACAGTGAGATTCAGGGCAAAGGTCACTGATCCTTAAATTAGATTAGCAACATTGAAAAGACTATTTTTGGAGCATACCTGTTTGATTTGGGCACATGATTTGATCTAAAATTCAGTTTCTTTAATTTTAAAATGAATAATTTAGACTACATAGACGGTCTCTGAGGTCCCTTCCAGGTCTAGATCTCTGATCATGTGATGCTGTGCCCCAAATGAGACTCCAACATGGAAGCAGCATGCATTCTATGTCTTAAGGCTCTTCCTAGAGTTGATGTCTTATGGTCTCTGTTCTAAGACCTGTATCAGTCCCAAATTTCTGTGCTCCAAAAGCTAAATTCCCTTTCCTGGAAGAGAACTAGAAACACAAGAACCAGAAACACAAGGAGACCTCAATGCTGCTGATAGGGCAGTGTTGTGAAAATAAATGTTAAAACTTAGGTCAACTTCTCCTGCAAAGGAAGCAGAGCCCGTAGGGGTGGGGAGAACAGACAATTATCCAATGTTTATCTCTAACACGAGACTCAGGGAATTGGAGCCCTGAGTACAAGGACTGCCTGTAAAGTACTTACAATGATTCCCATGCCTCATTCCTAGGGAAAAGAATAGACTCCTACTCTCACACACATCGCCCCAGGCAAAGGCCCAAGCCCTCCTCCTCCCACAAAAACCCACAGGTTGGGTTAGTTACCCAACTGAAACATGTGTCAGTTGGTGCCCTGGGAAGGCAACAGATTCATCCTTCAGGACCAAAAGAGAAAATTCAGTTCTACTAAGTGCATAGACAGTGGGCACTTTCTGTTCATTTGAAGGCTGGTCTTACACAAAATAATGTTGTGAATGTGTCCCAAAGAATCTTAGAATCTTATTGCTAAAAGGGATTTGAGAACACAGAATGTGAGAATTGGAAGGACTGTTAGAACATAGGGTTTCAAAGACAAAAAAGACTTACATTATGAATAGGGCTAGAGGAGGGTTTACAACATAAAATGTTCAAGCTCAAAAGGAACTTAGAACATAGAATGTCAGAGCTGCATAAGACTGAAAATAGACTGCTGGTTGCTCTCCCTCTCTAAAGCCTCTCCTCACTGCAGCTCATCCCTCACTCAGCTGTCAAAATGATCTTCCTAAGGTACAGGTCTGACCACACTATTCTTCTATTCAAATTGATCTCAACTGGCTTTCAGATCAAATGAAAATCTTCTGCTTGGCTTTTAAAACCCTTCATAATTTGAACCTTTTCTATCTTTCTTGTTATCTTACATCTTATACCTCTGCAGGTACTCTGAAATCTAGTGACACTGACCTCCTTGTTTTTCCTCACATCAAACTCTCTATCTCCAGAATGTAAGTATTTTCACTGGCTGGTCCCCATGCCTGGAATTCTCTCCAATGTCCTCTCCACCTCCCAGCTTCCCTGGCTCCCTCCAAGAGTCAGCTAAGGTCCTTTCTTCTAGAAGAAGCTTTTTCCAGTCCTCCTTGATCTTAGTACCTTTCCACAGAGGCTACCCCAGATTTGTCCTATATGTACCTGGTTTGCACATCATTGTTTCCATGTCGTCTCACCCATTTGTGGCCATGCTCCCTGGAAGCAGAGATTGTTCTCTGCCTTTCTATCTCCAGGACTCAGCACAGTGCCTAACACGTAGTAATAAATTCTCACTGACTGACTGACTGACTGAAAAGTTACATTGGACAAAAATGTTCAAATTTGGGGTGGTGGACTTTAGAATGCAGGAGGTATAATAGCAGAGTCCAAGGTGACTCTCACAGAGTTCATAGAACATTAATGTTGGAAGGAACTTTAGAAATTGGAAAAGAAAATGTTGGACCTAGTAGGAAAGGAAACCTTTTTTAGAAACCAAATATAAAATGAGCAGGACCTCAGGATCAATTTATCAGCCAATGTTTATTAAGCAGCTATTATGGGATGGGCAATCTGCAAATTTCTGGGGATCCAATATAAAGTGCCATAGTCCCTGCCCTCAAGAAACAAGGACATGAAAGGAGCCTTGAGGATGCTCCTCACCAGAAAAGCAGGCCTCTCTTTGTGACTGTGAGACATCTTAAATAACCAGGATTGATTTATACCGGGAATGCAGAGATGGGTCAATATTAAGAAACCTGTCAAACATATTAACCATATTAATGACAAAAATAAAAAAATTAAATTATTCCATTAACAGATGCAGAAAAAGACTAGAAAGTATAAGAATAAATGGAGCTTTTGCTAAATTGGTAATTAGTACCTACCTAAAACCAAGAACAAGCATTATCTGTAATAGGTATAAACTAGAAATTTATCAAGGATAGAGCAAGGATGTCCATTACCACCATTATTATTCAATATAGTGCTAGGAATGCTAGCTGTGGGAAAAAGACCCCTTGCCAAGAAAAAAAAAAAGAAATTGAAGAGTAAATAAGAGAATTTTTTGCTCAGGTTTCTTGCTGCCATTGTGCTAAAAAAACTCTCCCTCAGACTTTATCATGAACTTCCTGACCTTGTTTGCTTGAAGTGTGCCAGTCACACATCTGCGGAAGTCTATAAAATCCAGTTTCAGACATAAACTTCAGCTCCAATTTCCAGGACGACTTTACCCGTTAGAAGAGGAAACAACAGAGATAGAAGGCAGTTCCAAGTAAGAACTCTGCAGGGGTGGATTGACCTAGTAGAAATATGCATGGCTGGGTGATTCTTTTCTATTTCTTGGACTCTATTTTGTAACTTGGAATCCATCTTCTAACTTTGGTTTGTGACACAGTTTTAATTTCCTGTGTTAACTTACTAGCTACCTTACTGAACCACACTTTGGCCTTTCCTGACTTTTAATTTGGTATACAGCTCTCTCCTACCCTGTTTCTTAGCATAAGGCCATTACTGTCAAGATCCAAGACTGCCCTGTTTATTGACATAGAGCCATAACCATCAAGATGGCCCAAGATCAGAATACTGGACTATTCACTTATATTGCACCTGAAGATAAGCCCCACCACTATTCACATGAGGGGAGCCAATTAATTTTTTAGTTCCAATTTCTCTGTCTTTGTCCACCCTCTCCCCCACCCATTTGAATGGACTATCTTAAACTCTTCTTTCATCTGCTTTCCACATGTGCTCTTTAACACATCCATGGAAGGGGACATAAGTCAGTAGTCTCCAAGTCTTTCCTCTTGAACCATTCACGCCAGCCAGAGAAGAAGAGGTTCCTGTTCCTCTTTCTGCTTATGTACCTGATGACAGGGCTGGGAACCTGATCATCATACTGGCAATTAGGACTAACTCCCACCTTCATACACTCATGTACTTGTTCCTCATAAGTTTGTCCTTGGTCAACATCTATTTCACATCGACCACCATCCTTAAGATGCTGTTTTATTATAGATCGGGGAGCAAAAGAATGCCTGATGTTCTTTAGTTGTTTCACAGGATTAGACAGTATACTAAAATGAATTAATGAAAAATAAAGTGAGAAAGTCTAGGAAAACGTCTCAGATATTAATGGCAAGATTATAAAAACAAAGCTTTAAAATGGTTAAGACCTTTACTCATCACAATGACTAACAATGATTCCAGAAGACAAATGATGAACCAGGCTACCTACTAACATCGTGTTGAAAAAAATATATGTACTCAAAAGGCAAAATGAGACATGCATTTTGGGACAAGGAAATTTGTTTTACTTGATTATGTAGAATTGTTTTGTATATGAGGCAACAGTGTTTTGTAGACTTTTTAGAGAGTATGAAAGAAAACAAATGCTTATTAAGGAAAAGAAATAAAATCAATACAGAGGAAACAGAAAAAAAGCAGGAGGAAAAGGAGGAGAAGAAGGAGGAAAGAAAGAAGGAAGGAAAGAAAGGAAGAAAGAGAAAAAAAGAAAATCAAAGGAAAGAAGAAGGGGAAGGAAAGAAGGAAGGAAGGAAGGAAGGAAGGAAGGAAGGAAGGAAGGAAGGAAGGAAGGAAGGAAGGAAGGGAGGAAGGAAAGGAGAGAGGAAGGAAGAAGGAGCCAGATTTTCAGTTTTCAGCTGTGCAGATTCAGAATCCACACAGCTGATCCCCTGAGAAAGGGAACTCTGGCCACTTCCTTGGAAATTAGTAGGACTACAATAATCATAATAGAAATATTAGAAATCAATGCTGTGCAGAGAGAGAAAGAAGTCATGAAGGAGTGTACCAATGTGGAAAAGTAAACTATGAGTAAATTAGATTGGACAGGCCTCTGGGGGAAAGCTACTAATTACTGATACTTTTTTTTTAGTTTAAATCGTTATTTATTTATTTAATATTCTTACTTTTCAGCATTAATTTTCGCAAGGGCTTGAATTAAAACTCTTCTCCCCATTTTTACCCTCCCCCCCATTCCAACATGGCATATATTCTGATTTCCCAGTTCCCCAGTCAGCCCTCCCTTCTGTCACCCCACTCCCCCCCATCCCTTTTTCCCTTACATTATTGTAGGGAAAGATAGATGTTTATGTCCCATTGCCTGTATATCTTATTTTCTAGTTGCATGCAAAAACTTTTTTTCGAACATCTTCTTTCAAAATTTTGAGTTCCGCGTTCTCTCCGTTTTTCCCTCCCCACCCATCCCCCCTAAGAAGGTAAGCAATTCCACATAGGCCACAGGTGTATCATTATGCAAAACCCTTCCACAGTACTCATGTTGTGAAAGACTAACTATATTTTGTTCCTTCCTATTCTATCCCACTTTATCCAGTTTTCTCCCTTAATCCTGTCCTTTTTCGAAAGTGTTTGATTTTGATTACTTCCTCCCTCTATCTGCCCTCCTTCTGTAGTTCCCCCTTTTTTATCTCATTCCTCCTTCTTTCCTGTGGGGTAAGATACCCAATTGAGTGTGTATGTTATTCCCTTCTCAGGTCAAATCTGATGAGAGCAAGATTCACTCATTCCCCCTCACCTTCCCCCTCTTCCCTCCCAACAGAACTGCTATTTCTTGCCACTTTTAAGTGAAATAATTTATATATATATATATATATATATATATATATATATATATAATATATATGTGTGTATATATATGTATGTATATATATGTATATGTATACACATGTACATATATATACATACACACATACATTATATATACATATTCATATATATTCCCTTCTGGTACACTAATACTGAGGTCTCATGACTTATACACATCATCTTTCCATGTGGGAATGTAAACAAAACAGTTCAACTTCAGTAAGTCCCTTATGATTTCTCTTTCTTGTTTACCTTTTCATGCTTCTCTTGATTATTGTGCTTCAAAGTTAAATTTTCTATTCAGCTTTGGTCTTTTCACTGGGAAAGCTTGAAAGTCCTCTATTTTATTGAAAATACATATTTTGCCTTGGAGCATGATACTCAGTTTTGTTGGGTAGGTGATTCTTGGTTTTAATGCTGGCTCCATTGACCTCCGGAATATCACATTCCAAGCCCTTCACTCCCTTAAGGTAGAAGCTGCTAGATCTTGTTTTATTCTGATTGTGTTTACACAATACTTAAATTGTTTCTTTCTGGCTGCTTGCAGTATTTTCTCCTTGATCTGGGAGCTCTGGAATTTGATGACAATATTCCTAGGAGTTTTCTTTTTAGGATCATTTTCAGGAGGCAGTCTGTGGATTCTTTCAATTTGTATTTTACCCTCTGGTTTTAGAATATGAGGGCACTTCTCCTTGATAATTTCTTGAAGGATGATATCTAGGCTCTTTTTTTGATTATGGCTTTCAGGTAATCCAAAAATGTTTTTTAAACTATCTCTCCTGGATCTATTTTTTGGGTCAGTGGTTTTTCCAATGAGATATTTCACGTTGTCTTCCACTTTTTCATTCCTTTGGTTCTGTTTTATAATATCTTGATTTCTCATAAAGTCACTAGCTTTCACTTGCTCCAGTCTAATTTTTAAGGCAGTATTTTCTTCAGTGGACTTTTGGACCTCCTTTTCCATTTGGGTAATTTTGCCTTTCAAGGCATTCTTCTCCTCATTGGCTTTTTGGAGCTCTTTTGCCATTTGAGTTAGACTATTTTTAAGGTACTATTTTCTTCAACATTTTTTGGGTCTCCTTTAGCCAGTCATTGACTTGTTTTGCATGGTTCTCTTGCATAGTCTTCATTTTTCTTCCCAATTTTTGCTCTACTTCTCTTACTTGCTTTTCCAAATCCTTTTTGAGCTCTTCCATGGCCTGAGACCAGTTCGTGTTTTTCTTGGAGGCTTTTGATGTAGGCTCTTTGACTTTGTTGACTTCTTCTGGCTGTATGTTTTGGTCTTCTTTGTCATGAAAGAAAGATTCCAAAGTCTGAGTCTGAATCTGAGTCCATTTTTTGCTGCCTGGCCATGTTACCAGCCAACTGCTTGACCCTTGAGTTTTTTGTCGGTGTATGACTGCTTGTAGAGTAGAGAGTACTTTGTTCCAAACTTGAGGGTGTTTCGCTGTTTCTATACAGCAAGCTCTGTCACACCAGTGCTCCTCCTCCCCCATGAAGCGCCAACCCGGACCAGACCCAGATCTTAAGCAGACTCTGCACTCCAGCTCTGGTCTGCCACTTAATTCCTCCCCCCAGGTGGGCCTGGGGTGAGAAGCCACTGTAACTGTACTTCTGTAGCTGCACCTTCTCCGCTGCCCCTGGGGCAGTGCCCTGAACTATGAATTCCTTTCACTCTGTCCCCTGCAGTTTTTCCCACTAAACCTCTCTGTTGTCTTTGGTGTTTGAGGGTTGAGAAGTCTGGTAACTGCCACAGCTCACTGATTCAGGGTGCTAGGGCCTTTTCCACCTGGTCCTGAGTATGGTTGGCCTGGGTGCAAACCAGGCTGGGCTCTGCTCAGCTCCACTCCCAGCTCCGTGGGATAGACCTTACCTTACCCAGTGACCATTCATGCTGTCCTGGGCTGTAGCCCTGCTTCCCTCCACAATTTCGTGGGTTCTGAAGCTCTAGAATTTGTTCAGAGCCATTTTTATAGGTTTTTGGAGGGACCTAGGGGGGAGCCATGCAAGTACCTCCTTTCCAGCTGCCATGTTGGCTCCGCACTCCTTTCCTAAATTTTACTCTGCTGTACAACTGTGTCCTACTCTGTTTCTTAGCATAATGCCATCACTGTCAAGAAGATCCAAGATTACGCTGTTTCTTGGCATACAACCATCACCATCAAGATGGCCCAAAATTACAATACTGGGCTATTCATTTACATTGCACCTGAAGACAAGCCCCACCATTATGCATATGAGGGGATACAATTCACTTTTTAGTTCCAATTTCTCTCTCTTTCTCCACCCTCTCCCCCTCCCATTTGAATTGACTCTCTTAAATTCTTCTTTCATCTCCTTTCCACATCTTCTCTTTAATAGATCCATGGAAGGGGACATCAGTCAGTAGGCTCCATGTTCATCCTCTTGAGCCATTCACCACAGCCAGAGCTGAAGAGGTTCCTGTCCTTCTTTCTGCTTATGTACCTGATGACAGGGCTGGGGAACCTGATCATCATGCTGACAATTAGGACTAATTCCCACCTTCATACACTCATGTACTTCTTCTTCATAAGCTTATCCTTGGTCAACATGTATTTCACATCGACCACCATCCTTCAGATGCTGTTTTATTATAGATCGGGGAGAAAAGGAATTCCTGATGTTCTTAAGTTGTTTCACAGGATTAGACAGTATATTAAAATGAATTAATGAAAAATAAAGTGAGCAAGTCTAGGAAAACATTTCAGATCACCATGGCAACATAATAAAGAAAAACAGCTTTGAAATGGTTAAGATCTTTACTCATCACAATGACCAACAATGATTCCAGAAGACAAATGATGAACCAGGCTACCTACTCACATCATGTTGAAAAAAATATATGTACTCAAAAGGCAAAATGAGACACATATTTTGGGACAAGGAAATTTGTTTTACTTTATTATTTAGAATTGTTTTGTATATAAGGCAATAGTGTTTTGGGGAGTTTTTAGAGAGTATGAAAGAAAACAAATGCTTATTAAGGAAAAGAAATAAAATTAATAACGAGGAAAAAAGGAGGAGGAAAAGGAGGATAACGAGGAAAGAAAGAAGGAAGAAGAAAGGAAGAAAAGAAAGAAATGGAGGGAGAAAGAAAGACAGGAAGATAGGGAGAAAGAAAGAGAGAAACAAAGAAAGAAGAAAAAAGAAAGGGAAAGAGAGAGAGACAGAGAGAGAGAAGAAAAGAAAGAGAGAAAGAAATAAAAAGGAAGGAAAGAAGAAAGGAAAGAAGGAAGGAAGGAAGGAAGGAAGGAAGGAAGGAAGGAAGGAAGGAAGGAAGGAAGGAAAGAAGGAAGGAAGGAAGGAAGGAAGGAAGGAAGGAAGGAAGGAAGGAAGGAAGGAAGGAAAGAAGGAAGGAAGGAAGGAAGGAAGGAAGGAAGGAAGGAAGGAAGGAAGGAAGGAAGGAAGGAAGGAAGGAAGAAGGAGATACAACTTCAGTTTTCAGCTGTGCAGATTCAGAATCCACACAGCTTCAGGCCACCTTCTTGGAAATGAAGAGGACTACAATAATCATAATAGAAATATTAGAAATCAGTGCTGTTCAGGGAGAGGGAGAAGCCATGAAGGAGAGCACCAATACGGAAAAGTAGCCTATAAGTAAATGAGATTGGACAGGCCTTGGGAGGAGAATTTCTAATTATTGATACTTTAATATTTTACAAACTCTGATGTGAGGTCTAAGTACTCAGCATTTAGACTCAGATCACCAGGGTTTGAAACCTAACTCTAATACTCCTGATCTATGTGACCTCAAGCAATTTTTTAACTTCTCTAGGGCTCAGTTTCCCCAATTGTAAAATGATCACTAAAATACCTTTCAACACTAAATCTATGATCACATCAGCCTATGTTTTTAGCTCTGTGAATCTGTGCCCTGAGTAGGGAAGTTGGTCATTACACCTGAGTTGGAGTGTTGTCAGAACAGGGAAAATCCCAGTTTATCTAGGTGATAGGAAGGAAGAGCAAAAGTGAAAATACCAAAGTGCAACCAGGCTCTTAGTGATCCTTGTCCAAGAATTGAGGAGATAGGGAGATTCAGGGCCAAGGTCACTGATGAAAAGGATCTTTCTGGGTTATAGCTGTTTGATCTTCGGCACATCATTTAACACAAAATTCAGTTCCTTTAATTCTGACATGAATGATTTAGACCAAATATATGGTCTCTGAGGTGCCTTCCAGGTCTAGATCTCTGATCATGTGATGTTGTGCCCCAAATGAGACTCTGACA
This sequence comes from Trichosurus vulpecula, assembly GCF_011100635.1. Lineage (NCBI taxonomy): Eukaryota > Metazoa > Chordata > Mammalia > Diprotodontia > Phalangeridae > Trichosurus > Trichosurus vulpecula. Next base: position 64,130,676 of record NC_050573.1, on the reverse strand, counting down.
TGGAAGCTAGATGCATTCTATGTCTTAAGGCCCTTCCCAGCAATGACGTCTTATGGTCTTTGTGCTAAGACCTGAATCAGCTCCAACCTTCTGTGCTCCGAGATCTAAAATACTTTTCCTGCAAGAGAAGTAGAAACACAAGAACCAGAAACGCAAGGAGATCTCAATGTTGCTGAGAGATCAGTGGGGTAAAAATAAATTTTAAAACTTCGGTCAACTTCTTCAACAAAGGAAGCAGAGCCTGTAGTGTTGGGGAGGACAGATAACTATCCAGTGTTTGTCTCTAACAAGGGGCTCAGGGAATTGGAGCCCTGGGTCCACCGACTCCCTGTAAAATACTTACAATGATTTCCATGCATCATTCCCAGGGAACAGAATAGACTCCTGCTTTCAAACACATCACTTCCAGCAAAGCTTCTATCTCTCTTGATCCTAGAAGACTCACAGCTTGGGCTAGTTACCTCTTTGAAATTTCTCTGTCAGAAAGAGCCCAGGGAAAACAACAGCTTGGTACTTCAGGAACAAAAGAGAAGATCCAACCAGATGCCCAGGTAAATGCATAGGCAGGGGGCACTTTCAGTTAATTTGAAAGTCAGTCTCACTCAAAATAAGGTTAGGAATGCATCTCAAAGTGTCTCAGAAGTTTATTACTAAAATGGGCTTGAGAATTTAGAATGTCAGTATTGGGAGGGCTCTTAGAACATAGGGTTTCAAAGACAGAAAGGACTTAAATTATGAATAGGACTAGAGGAGGGTTTAAAATATAAAATGTTCAAGCTCAAGAGGAATTTAAAACATAGAATGTCAGAGCTGTATAGGATTGAAAATAGACTGATGGTTGGTCTAAAGCCTCTCCTCACTCTAGCTCACTCTCCACTCACATCACTCCTCTATTCAAATGGATCTCAGTTGGCTTCGAGATCAAATGTAAAATGTTCTGCTTGACTTTTAAAACCCTTCATAACTTAAACCTTTTCTTCTTTGCCTGGCTTCTAAGATCTTACACCTCTTCAAGGTACTCCAAAATCTAGTGACACTGACTTCCTGGTTTTTGCTCACATCAAACTCGTTGTCTCCAAAATATAGGCATTTTCACTGGCTGGTCCCCATGCCTCGAACCCTCTCCAGTATCCTCTCCATCTCCCACCTTCCCGGCCCCGTCCAAGACTCAGCTAAAGTCCTTTCTTCTAGAAGAAGCCTTTTCCAGTCCTCCTTAATCTTAGTGCCTTTCCACTGAGACTACCCCAGATTTCTCCTGTATGTGCCTGGCTTGCACATTGTTGTTTGCATGCTGTCTCACCCATTAGAGGGCAAGCTCCCTGGGAGCAGAAATTGTTGTTTGTCTTTGTATCTCCAGGGCCCAGCATGATGCCTGGCACATAATAACAATGCTCACTGACTGACTGACTGATTGACTGACAAGTTCCTTTGGACATAAAATGTTCACATGGGGGGGGCAGTGCCTTTAAAAGGTAGGAGACATAATAGTGGAGTCCAAATTGACTCTCACACACAGTTCATAGAATATTAATGTTGGAAGGAACGTTAGAAATTAGAAAACAAAGTATTGATCTAGTAGGAAAGCAAACCTTTTTTAGAAACCAAATTTAGAAGTGTGTGGGAACTCAGAATCAATCTATCAGCCAATGTTTATTAAGCAGCTAGTATGTGATGGGCTATGTGCAAATTGCTGGGGATCCAACATGAAGTGCAGTAGTTCCTACCCTCAAGGAGGAGATGGTACATATATATGTGAGCATTTACAGAATAAATCAAAATAAATGAAAAGTGGTTTGGGGGAGGACAGAGACTACCACCTGAGCTGGCTGCTCAATGCATCAGGAGAGGTTTCACATAAAAAGTCATCAGGCTGACTTTGACAAGAAACTGGTAATTCCAACAGCAGAGGTGAGAAAGCAGTACATTCAAGGCACAGGATACAGGCAGTGCAAAAGCACACTGGTGGGACATGGAGACTCATGTAGGTCAGGAAGAACATAGAGGTTAGAAAGAATGTCAGTGGAATGTGTTTTCCTGTCACAATTACTTTTCTGTAAGAAGGTGCTATTTCCTAAAATGCAAAATTGAACCTACTCTCTCTATCCACAAAAGAGGAAAGAAGACTATGGCGTAAGGAAGGAGATAATGCTTTATTGTCATGAATATGAACATCTGTCTGGGGATCTAGCCATATGGATTCTAGACCTGGTTTGCTTGCACACAGATAAGAGCCCACAGCTTGAGCTACTTACCTATTTGAAACTTACCTGTCAGTAGGAGCCCAGGGAAGGCAACAGCTCAGTCCTTCAAGAATAGAAGATTCTGACCAAACACCCAAGTACGGGCATAGACAGAAGGGCTTTTCTGTTCATTCGAAGGTCAGTCTCATAGAAAGTAATGCTGTGAATGTGCCTCAAAGAATCTCAGAAACTTATTGATAAAAGGGAATTAGGAGTGCAGAATGTAAGCAGTTGGGACAAAGAAGACAGAATTTCAAAGACAGAAAGGATTTAAATAGAACTGGAGCTAGAGAAGACCTTAGAATATGAAATGTTCAGGCTAAGAAGGAACTTAGAACATAGAATGTCAGCATTGTATAGGGCTAAAAATAGCTTTCTAGTTGGTCTAGATACTTTGACTTAGTTGTATTATTTCTAAAAAGGAGGTGGTGAGTTCTGAGACTAGATTGTTTCAAAGTTCAGAGGATTAAGAACTCAGAGGGCACTTGAAGTAAAAAATGTCAGTGATAGAAGGTCCCTGACAATACAGAATGTAAGAGCCAAAAGAGGTTTTTTACAGAGTTGTCCAACCCTAAAAGCAGGAAGCATATGGCCCATGACTCTCATAAGTATGTCAGATCCAGATTAAAATGAAATTGGGAAATATTTAATGAAGTAAATAAAAATACAATAGAAAATAACATTAACTTTTGAAAGTAAGTCATTATGTAGCCTACAGGAATCTTTATGTATAAATTAGTGGACCTATTTCATTTTGAGCTTGACATCACAGCTTTAGAATAGAGGTAATTAATGCTGAAAGAGACTTTAGAACGTAGAAAAACTGAATTTTGGATTGAAAAGGACTTGAGACCAGAAAATATAGAATGTTAGAGCTGGAGCATCACAGCTGGATGGGACCTTATACAACAGACTATTAGGCATGGAAATGACCTGAAGACCAACTTGTGAAAACTAAGCTACTAGGATGAAAAGCTGATCCAGGTCACCCAATCTATTAGTAGAAGATCTAGGGCTAGAACCTAAGTCTCTTGAGTCCCATTCCAATACTCTTTGTCCTGCACAATGATAACTCTGTTTCTCAAATCTTAGAAGTTCAAGAGGAATCCAATTTCCAGACAGGGGTACAGAAATTATCACTTTCAGAATCTCCTGTTATATCTCACTCCCCAAATCATCCTTATTCAGCAACATAATTAACTTCCATGTGTCTATTAGTTATGGGAACAATGAAGGACTTCCCCCCTCCCCAACTCAAAGTATCAGTCTACAGTTGGCACAATCCAATGAAGAGAGTACTGGGCTTGGAGCTGGAAAGACTTGGGGTCAATTCCTGTGAGAAGCCACAGGCTTAGCTCATCTATATTTAGGAAATAATTTCAAAGTCTCTCGTGCAATTACTGTGGACAGTAAGGAGAGATGTGGGCTAGATGTTAGTCCAAGGAAATAGCCTTTCAGATGTGGTGGGTTCCCTATCTCTAAAACTCTTTAAGTGAAGGTGAAATCACCATTTATGAGAATATTATAGAGGGTATTTCTATTCAAGTGCAGGTGAACTACATGGTTGGGACTATGATACTACTTTAACAAAATCTTGAAAGAATTCAGGAAAACTACAAGGGAGACATAAGGAGGTACACAGTGGAATGTGGGACAACCCGAAAAATGTCCAGAAGCAGAGGACGAAGTATATTTTATAAGGAACAGCAAAGAGGTCAAGTCATTGGATCACAAAATGGAGGACACAAGGAAGTAAGGAGTAAGAAGACGAGAAAGGTAGGAAGGAGCAGATTATAAAGAGCTTTGAAAATCAAATAAAGGATTTTATATTTGATCCTGAAAATGATAGGAAGTCATTGGAGTTCTTTTAAACTAGAGGTAATATGGTCACTCTGGCACTTTAGGAAGATCGGTTGAGCAGCTGAGTGGAGAATGAACTGGAGTAAGGAGAGACTTGTGGCAGGAAGACCAACTATCAGCCTATGGCAATAATCCAGGTGTGAGGTGAGTAGGGCCTGAACCAGGTGAGGTCATGTCATGGGAAGAAGGAGGTATATAAGAGAAATAAAAGAAAGTTAAAATAGATAGGCCATGGTAAAAAGATTTATATGGGCTGAGGTAAAGTGAAAGAGAGTGAGGAATGATAACTGGGGGGATGATGGTGCCTTCAGAAGTAATAAAACAGTTTAGAAGAAAAGATGGTTTAGGCAGAGGGAAGAAGGCAATGAGTTCGGTATTGAACATGCTGAGTTTAAGATATCTGTTCTCAGACACTTACTAGCTGTGTGACCCTGGGCAAGTCACTTAACCTTGTTTGCCCCCACTTTATTTATCTGTAAAATGAGCTGGAGAAGGAAATAACAAATCACCCCATTATCTCTGCCAAGAAAACCGCAAATGGTGTCGGGAAGAATCAGACACAACTGAAACAGCTAAACAAAAAAGAGTACATCCACTTCAAGATGTTCTGGTGGCAGCTGTAGATGGGGAGACTAGAGATCAAGGGAAAGGTTGGGGATGGATAAGAGGATCTGAGAGTCATTCACATAGTCATAAAAATTGAATCCACCCTTGATTCTCCCATCTCTTTCCTAGATTTCCTCCCATAAGAATACTGTCTAAATATCTACTGATACTGGATGATCCGTCTCTTCAGATCTTTTGCCCTTTTGTATAAAACACACCTTATCAAAGTCATTTTAACCATAGGTCTCTCCCCACCAAGTCTCAATGACACAATTTAAAGTGTGCATCCTGTTACAAGGATTCATCTTGCTACTCACCTACACACTGTGCATTATTATAGACTTCTGAGGCCGTGGTGTTGGCTTGACTGTGGGCTCCCATTTAGGTTATTCTCCCCTGCGAATTACTGTTTCTCTAATGCTCCTATTCTTCCTGGCCTATGTTTCCTACTAGCTGTAGTAGTATCTCATAGAGTAACAAGAAAATACAAAGCAATAAAAACAGTATCTAGAAGATCTTTATAGAAAAGCAGAAAATCGCTTCACAGCTATAATATACATGTATATACATATATATATATATATACATATATATATACATATATAATATACATATATGCTTGTCCATATGTGTTCAAGTTGTCTGCTTTCTCACTTCTGTGATACTCTTTATGCATATATCCCTAAACCACTTAATAATGTCCCACACCATTAACATTCTCAAAAGGTTGAAACACCTCAATTCAATTTTTAGCGACAAAAACGATATCCATTGCCTAAATCCCAGGATCCCAAAACTCCCACTACGATGTCATTGTGTATATACTAACATATCTGTCATAAGGATGTTGGCACACTGTTTGATATGACTATCATTCAACAGCTCTGGTCATTTCCAAGGCAAAATTTCTCCTTTCAAAGGAAAGAAGCACATGGGTGACTATTGATAATATAGTTTTATAATCCCAGATTACATGAATCTCTTTTAATATAGAAACAGTTGAGTACTCTAGAAACTTGGTGCTCTCTGGCATGCTTATTAATTTTATAAATCTTTTAAAAATACTGTCATTCTCAGATGTTGCACAAAGGACACGTCTTTCTGTCCTTCATAACAGTGGCTGGCTTTGTCTCCAGATTCAAATCTTCCCATCCAATACAAAGGATTATAGTGTAACAGGGCTCTATGGATAAAATACTATCAAGAAACAAAGTAAATGACCCCACCCTCGTAACAATAAAATTTTGAGGTCAAAATGATAGACATGACTGAATGAACCTTAAACTCCTCTGCTTGCTACAGTACTTTAAGTATCTATCAACTCATCTATATAGCCCTCCCTCCACTAATGTAGACTATAATTGCTCTTTAGCTTCCTTTGAGTGGTGCTGATTAAAAAACAACATCCTGTGTGCAATATGGTAAAGAGATTCTCTCAATTCAAATTGACTGGTCCTTAAACATTAAACACATCATTTTCCACTCTATCTGCTGTACAACTGTCTCCTACTCTGTTTCTTAACATACTGCCATCACTGTCAAGAAGATCCAAGATTAGAATACTGGACAATTCACTTACATTGCACTTGAAGATAAGTCCCACCACAATGCATATGAGGGGAGACAATTCATTTTTTAGTTCCAATTTCTCTCTCTTTCTCCACCCTCTCCCCCACCCATTTGAATGGACTCTCTTAAATTCTTGTTTCATCTCCTTTCCCCATATGCTCTTTAACACATCCAATGAAGGGGACATCAGTCAGTAGTCTGTACTGGACATTCATGCCAGCCAGAGGAGAAGAGGCTCCTGTTCTTCTTCTTTCTGCTTATGTACCTGATGACAGGGCTGGGGAACCTGCTCATCATACTGGCAATTAGGACTAATCCCCACCTTCACACAATCATGTACTTCTTCCTCATAAGCTTGTCCTTGGTCAACATCTATTTCATATCGACCACCATCCTTAAGATGCTGTTTTATTATAGATCGGGGAGCAAAAGAATGCCTGATGTTCTTTAGTTGTTTCACAGGATTAGACAGTATACTAAAATGAATTAATGAAAAATAAAGTGAGAAAGTCTATGAAAACATTTCAGATAATCATGGCAACATTATAAAGAAAAACAGCTTTGAAATGGTTAAGATCTTTACTCACCACAATGACAAACAATGATTCCAGAAAACAAATGATGGACCAGACTACCTACTCACGTCGTGTTGAAAAAAATGTATGTACTCAAAAGGCAAAATGAGACATGTATTTTGGGACGTGGAAGTTTGTTTTACTTGATTATGTAGATTTGTTTTGCATATGAGGCAATAGTGTTTTGAAGAATTTTTAGACAGTATGAAAGTAAACAAATGCTTATTAAGGAAAAGAAATAAAACCAATAAGGATGAGAAAAGAAGGAAGAAAGGAGGAAAGAAGGAAAGAAAAAAGAAAGAAAGAAAGAGAAAGACAGAAAGAGAGAGAGAGAAAGAGAGAAATAAAGAGAGAGAAAGAGAGAAATAAAGGGAGAGAAAGAAAGAGAGAAAGAAAAAGGAAGAAAAGAAGAAAGGAAGGAAGGAAGGAAGGAACAAACAAACAAACGAACTAAGGAGGAGCCACATGTTCAGTTTTCAACTGTACAGATTCAGAATACACACAGCTGATCCCCTGAGAAAGGGACCTCTAGCCACCTTCTTGGAAATTGGGAGGAGTACAATAATCATAATGGAAATATTAGAAATCAGTGATGTGCAGAGAGAGAAAGAAGCCATAAAGGAGAGCACCAAAATGGAAAAGTAGCCTATAAGTAAATGAGATTGAACAGGCCTTGGGGGGAGAGTTACTAATTATTGATACTTTTATATTTTACAAACTGTGATGTGAGTTCTAAATACCCAGCATTTAGACTCAGACGACCAACGTTTTAAACCTAACTCTTATACTTCTGAGCTATGTGACCTCAGGCAATTCTTTTAACTTCTCTAGGACTCAGTTTCCCCAATTGCAAAATTATCACTAACATTCCTTTCAACACTAAAACTGTGATCACATCAGCCTATGTTTTCAGCTCTGTGAATCTGTGCCCTGAGTAGGGAAATTGGTCATTACGCCAGAGTTGTAGTCTTGTCAAACAGAGAAATTCCTACTTTATTAAAGTGAGAGGAATGAAAAGCAAAAGTGAAAAGACGGAAGTGCAACCAGGCTCTTAGTGGTCCTTGCACAAGACTTGAGGAGATAGTGAGATTAAGGGCAAAGGTCACTGATCATTTTATTAGATTACCATGGTTGAAAAGGGATCTTTCTGGGGTATAGCTGTTTGATCTTGGATACATCATTTAACCTAAAATTCAGGTTCTTTCATTCTGAAATGAATAATTTAGACTAAAGAGATGGTCTCTGAGGTCCCTTCCAGGTCTAGATCTCTTATCATGTGATGCTTTGCCCCAAATGAGAATCTGACATGCAAGCTACATGCATTCTATGCCTTAAGGCCCTTCCCAGCATTGATGCCTTATGGTCTCTGTGCTAAGACCTGTATCAGTTCCAACTTTCTTGCTCCAAGATTTAAATACCTTTCTTGGAGGAGAAATAGAAACACAAGGAGATCTCAGGTTCCTGAGAGACCAGTGTGGTGAAAATAAATTTTAAACTTAGGTCAACTTCTTCCCCAAAGGCCGCACAGCCCATAGTGGTATAGACAATTACCCAGTGTTTGTCTCTAACAAGGGGCTCAGGGAATTGGAGCCCTAGGTCCAGGGACTCCCTGTAAAGTACTTACAATGATCCCCATGCATCATTCCTAGGAAACAGTATAGACTCCTGCACTCACACACATCACCTCAGGGAAAGCCTGAAGCCCTCTTGCTCCTAGAAGAACCCACAGCTTGGGCTAGTTACGTCTCCGAAACTTCTCTGTCAGAAGAGGCCCAGGGAAAGCAACAGCTTGCTCCTTCAGGAACAAAAGAGAAGATCCAACCAAACACCCAAGTAAGTGCATAGGCAGAAGGCACTTTCTATTCATTTGAAGGTCAGTCTCACTCAAAATAAGGTTAGGAATGTGTCTCAAAGAATCTCACAAACTTATTACTAAAATGGGCTTGAGAATTCAGAATGTCGGAATTGGAAGGGCAGTTAGAACATAGGGTTTCAAAGACAGAAAGAACTTAAATTATGAATAGGGCTAGAGGTGAGTTTAGAATATAAAATGTTCAAGCTCAAGAGGAATTTAAAACATAGAATGTCAGAGCTGCATAGGACTGAAAATAGACTGCTGTTTGGTCTCCCTGTCTAAGGCCTCTCCTCACTCTAGCTCACCATCCACTCAGCTGTCAAATTATCTTCCTAAGGTACAGGTCTGACTACATCACTCCTCTATTCAAATGGATCTCAGCTAGCTTCAAGATCAAATATAAAATCTTCTGCTTGGCTTTTAAAACCCTTCATAACTTGAATCTTTCCTACCTTGCACCACTTCTTAGATCTCACACCTCTTCAGGTACTCTAAAATCTAGTGACATTGACCTCCTTGTCTTTCCTCGCATAAAATTCTCAATCTCCAGAACATAAACACTTTCACTGGCTGGTCCTCATGCCTGGAACTCTCTCCAACCTCCTCTCCACCTGCCACCTTCCCAGCTCCCTCCAAGACTCAGCTAAAGACCTTTCTTCTAGAAGCAGCCTTTTTCAGTCTTCCTTAATCTTAGTGCCTTTCCACAGAGACTAACCCAGATTTATCCTGTGTGTACCTCGTTTGCACATTGCTGTTTGCATGTCGTCTCACCCATTAGAGGGCAAGCTCCATGGGAAAAGAGATTGTTCTCTACCTTTGTATCTCCAGGGCTTAGCGCAGTGCCTAGCCCCTAGTAATAAATTCCCACTGACTGACTGACAAGTTCCTTTGGACATAAAATGTTCAAACTGGGTGGGGGGCTGGGGCTTTAGAATGTAGGAGATATAATAGCAGAGTCCAAGGTGACACTCACACACAGTTCATAGAATATTAATGTTGGAAGGAACTTTAGAAATTGGAAAACAAAATATTGACCTAGTAGGAAAGGAAACCTTTTTTAGAAACCAAATTTAGAAATGGGTGGGACATCAGAATCAATCCATCAGCCAATATTTATTAAGCAGCTATCATGTGACGGGCAATGTACAAATTGCTGGGGATCCAATATAAAGTACAGTAGTCCCTACCCTCAAGGAACTTTCACTCTAACTGTGGAGAGGTGTGTATATATGTGAGCATTTATAAAATAATCAAAATAAGTGAAAACAGGTTTGGGGGAGGAGAGAGACAACCAACCGAGCTGGCTGCTCAATGCCTCAGGAGAGGTTTCACATAAAAAGTCGTCAGGCTGACTTTGAAAAGAAACTGATAATTCCAACAGGCAGAGGTGAGAAAGCAGTACATTCAAGGCACAGGACACAGTCAATGCAAAATCACATGATGGGACATGGACACCTATCTAGGTCAGAAAGAACAGAGAGGTTAGGAAGTATGTCCATGGAGTAGGTTTTCCTGTCACGACTACCTTTCTGTAAGATGGTGCTATTTTCTAAAATGGAAACTTCAACCTACTCCTCTCTCCATCCACAAAAGAGGAAAGAAGACTCTCATGTAAGGAAAGAGAGAATGCTTTACTGTCATGAATATGAACATCTGTCTGGGAGTCTAGCCGTATGCGTTCTAGACCTGTTTGTTTGCCCACAGCTAAGAGCCCACAGCTTGGGCTACTTAGCTTTTGAAACTTACCAGTCAGTAGTGGCCCATGGAAGGCAACAGCTCAGTCATTCAAGAATAGAAGAGAAGATCCCGACCAAACACCCAAGTAAGTGCATAAACAGAGGGCCTTTTCTTTTCATTTGAAAGTCAATCTCACACAAAGCAATGTTGTGAATGTGCCTCAAAGAATATCAGAAACTTCTTGCTACAAGGGATTTAAGAATGCAGAATGTCAGAATTGGACAGGCTACTGGAACACAGAACATAGGATTTCAAAGACAAAAAGAATTTAAAATACAACTGGAGCTAGAGAAGACCTTAGAATACAAAATTTTCAGGCTCAGAAGGAACTTTGAACATAGAATGTCAGAGCTGCATAGAGCTAAAAATATCTTTCTATTTGGTCTCTATGCTTTAACTTACTTATATCATTGGCAAAAATGAGGCAGTGAGTTATGAGACTAGAGTATTTCAAAGATCAATGGATTCAGAACTCAGACGACCCTTGAAGCAAAAAATGTCATAGATTTAAGGTCCCTGACGATATAGAATGCAAGAGTAAAAAGAGGTTTTTAAGAGAGATATCCAAACCTCAAAGCAGGAGACATGTGGCCCATGACTCCCATAAGTATGTCAGAGCCAGATTAAAATGTAATTGTGAATATTTAACAAAAGAAATAAAAATATAATAAAACATAAATAACATTACATTTTGAAAGTAAGTCATTATGTAGCCTACGGGAATCATTATGTATAAATTCGTGGACCCAATTCATTTTAAGTTTGACATTTTAGATTGACATTTGAGTTTGACAAGATTTAGAACAGAGTTAATTAATGCTGAAAGAGCCTTTAGAACATAGAAAAACTGAATGCTAGAGCTGAAAAAGACTTGAGACCAGGAAATATAGAATGTTAGAGCTGGAGCATCAGCGCTGGATGGGACCTCATACAATAGGCTATCAGCATGGAAAGGAACTAAAGACCAACTTGTGAGAACTAAGCTACTAGGACAAAAAGCTGATCCAGGTCACAGAATCTATTAGTGGAAGACCTGGGGCTAGAACCTAGGTCTCTTGAGTGCCATTCCAATACTCTTTGTCCTACACAATGACTCTGTTTCTGAAATCTTAGAAGTTAGAAAGGAATCCAATTTCCAGACAGGGATGCTGAAATTGTCACTTTCAGAATCTCCTGTCTTACCTCACTCCCCAAAACATCCTTATTCAGCAATATACTTAAGTTCCATGTGTTTATTAGATTGGGAACAATGAAGGACTTTCCTCTCCCCAACTGAAAGTCACAGCTTACAGTTGGCACAGTGTAATGAGCAGAGTATTGGGCTTGGAGTTGTAAAGACTTGGGGTCAACTCCTGTGAAAAGTCATAGGCTTAGTTCACTAATATTTTAGGAAAGCATTTCTAAGTATTTCATGCAATTACTGTGGAGAGCTAGGAGAGATGTGGTCTAGATGTTAGTGCAATGAAATAGTCCTTCAGATGTGGTGGGTTCCCTGTCTCTGAAGGTCTTTAAGTGGAGGTGAAATCACCACTTATGAGAATATTATAGATGCGATTTCTATTCAGGTGTAAGTGAACTGCATGGTTGGGACTATGATACTATTTTAACCAAGACTTGAAGCAATTCAGGAAAATTAGAGGGTAGAGATAAGGAGGTAGAGAATGGCATGTGGGACAACCAGTGAAAATGCCGAGAAGCAGAGGATGAAGTATGTTGTATAAGGAAGAGCAAAGAGGTCAAAGTCATTGGATAACAAAATGGAGAGCATAGGGAAGCAAAGTGTAAGACCAGAAAGGTAGGAAGGGACCAGATTATAAAGAGCATTGAAAATCAAATAGAGGATTTTATATTTGATCCTGGAAGTAAAAGGATGTCTTGGAGTCTGGTACTTTAGGAAAATCAATTCAACAGCTGAGTGGAGAATGAACTGGAGTAAGGAGAGACTTGTGGCAGAAAGACCAACCAGCAGCCTATGGCAATAATTCAGGTATGAGATGAGGAGGGCCTGAACCATGATGAGGTCAGTGTCATAGGGGAGAAGGAGGGAGATAAGAGAGATGTCACAAAGTTAAAATTGATAGGACTTGGCAAAAAGATTTATGTGGGCTCCATTGGGGTGAGAGAGAGTGAGCAATGGTGACTGGGGGAATGGTGGTGCTTTCAACAGTAGTTGAGAAGAAAACAAAGAAGTTGAGAAGAAAAGGGGGTTTATACAGAGGAAAGAAGATAAGTTCAGTATTAGACATGTTGAGTTTATGATATCTGGTCGTAGACACTTACTAGCTGTGTGACCCTGGGCAAGTCACTTAACCCTATTTGCCTCAGTTTTCTCATCAGTAAAATGAGCTGGAGAAGGAAATGGCAAACCACACTAGTATCTCTGCCCAGAAAACCCCAAATGGGGTCAGGAAGAGTCACAAACCAGTGAAACAACTAAACAAAAAAGAATACATCCAGTTCAAGATGTCCAGTTGGCAGCTGTAGATGGGAGACTAGAGATCAAGGGAAAGGTTAGGGCTGGATAAGAGGATCTGAGAATCATTCATATAGCAACAATAATTGAATCCACCTTGTTCTTCCCATTGCTTTCCTAGATTTTCTCCCATAAGTCTACTATCTAAATATCTAGTGCTACTTGACTATTCATCTTTTTAGGTTTTAGGTCCTTTTGTATTAGATATATCTTAACAAAGTCATTTTTTGAGACTTTTTATTTTTAGTTTACAACACTCTGTTCTACATAATTTTGAGTTCCAGATTTTCTTCCCCATATTCCCCCCTCCTTCCCCAAACTGCATGGAATCTGATATACCTTCTACACATAACTTCGCATTGAACTTATTTACACAATAGTCAAGTTGTAAAGAAGAATTATGACCAATGGAATGAAGCCTGATAAAGAAGAAACAGAATCAAAAAAACCCCGATAACAAAAACAAAAGAGAAAAAACTCCTTTGGAGTTGTCTTTGCACATTGTATTGCTGAGAAGAGCAAGTCTATCAGGGCCAGTTATCACTGAATCCGTGTATCTGTGATTGTGTATAATGTTCTCCTGGTTCTACTCCGCTCACTCAGCATCGTACTGTGTAAGTTTTTCCAGGTTGTTATGAAGTCCATATCATCCCCATTTCTTATAGCACGATGGTATTCCATTACCTTCATATACCACATCTTGTTCAGCCATTCCCCAATTGATGGGCATCCCCTTGATTTCCAGTTCTTTGCTACTACAAATAGACCTGCTATAAATATTTTTGTACATATGGATCCTTTTCCCATTTGTGTAATCTCTTTGATACAACCCTAGAAGTGGTATTGCTGGGTTAAACGATAGGAACATTTTTAGAGCCCTTTGGGCATAGTTCCAAATAGCTCTCCAAAATGACTGGATCAGTTCACAACTCCACCAACAATGTAACAATGTTCCAATTGTCCCACATCCTCTCCAGCATTTATCATTTTCCTGTTTTGTCATTTTAGCCAATCTTACAGGAGAGAGATGGTATCTAAGAGTTGTTTTGATTTGCATATCTCTAATCAGTAGTGATTTCCAGGATTTTTTCATATGCCTATGGATATCTTTAATTTCTTCTTCTGAAAACTGCCTGTTCATATCCTTTGACCATTTCTCAATTGGGGAATGACTTGTATTCCTATAAATTTGGCTCAGTTCCCTGTATATTTTAGAGATGAGGCCTTTATCAGTGACACTATTTGTAAAGATTTTCTCCCAATTTTCTGCTTCCCTCCTAATCTTTGTTGCATTGGCTTTTTTATACAAAAACATTTCAATTTAACATAATCAAAATTATCCACTTTGCATTTTGTAATGCTCTCTATCTCTTGTTGTGTCACGAATTCTTTTCTTTTCCATAAATTTGATAGGTAAACTACTCCTTGCTCTCCAAATTGCTTATAGTATCTGCCTTTATTCCTAAATCACAAACCCATTTTGACTTTATTTTGGTATATGGTGTAAGATATTGGTCTATGCCTAGTTTCTGCCCTACCATTTTCAAATTTTCCCAGCAGTTTTTGTGAAATAGTGAATTCTTATCCCAGAAACTGGATTCTTTGGGTTTATCAAAGAGTAGATTGCTATAGTCATTGACTTCTCCGTCTTGTGTACCTATCCTATTCCACTGATCCATGACTCTGTTTCTTAGCCAGTACCAGGTAGCTTTGATGACTTCTGCTTTATAGTACAGTCTAATATCTGGTATGGATAGGCCACCTTCCCCAACATTTCCTTTCATTTTTTTAGGAGACAAGTACTGACTTTATTAAGAAAAGATGCATGATGGGGAAAGATGGTAAATGGAAGAAATAGGTCACTGTATATCATTAATAAAGATTTACATTAAGAAGGAGCCAAAAAAGGCAACAAATATACAATTGAAATACATTACATGACACAAAACAATGCAAGTGTTATACAAGTATCCTCCAAATATTTAAACTCTGCCCACACAGCCCCACACCTCCCAGAAAGGGTCCACTGAAATACTGCAAAGGTGATGAAGGGTTTATGTCAGAATATGAACAAGAATGATAAAGGTTCAGAAGCCATGGGTGAGTTACCATCTGCACTGATGGAAGGAATATTCACGCCAATGAGATCAATGATCCATCAAAATGTAAAAATGCCATTAAGAAACCAAAGACTTTAAAACCTGACAGTATAAAATGATGTGTTATAACACATGCAAACACTGTGACACAAAATTCACATAAGAGAGGGTAATTAATGATTTAGTGAAAGAAGAAAACAGTTTTGGGATCTTGGAAAAATAGAATCAATCTCATTTCCAATTAAGATTCAAAAAGCTATCTGTCCTCCCTAAAACATGATAAATCTAATATGAGAAAGCAATCCACAATTATGAAGAATAAGGCCCCCTAGGGCATCCATGCATGATGCCCCAAACTAAGGATTTGAGAACCTTATCTGGATTATTCAGGCCAGCAGCTGCTCATTTCTATTGTATGAGAATATCTTGTTAGTAGAGGCATTTTTGGAACGTCCTCACAGAGTTAAGCTCAAATAGCTGAATCAGCTTTTTGCCCAAGTTATCTGGAACCCTATTTCAAGTAAGTGTCTCTTGCTTGAATGATACATAGTTGAAGTACAGCAGAAGACACATGGGCTCTGGGTTCTAATCAGCTCTACTACTTACCTCTGGTGGAGGGAAGTCACCTAGCCTCTCAAAACCTTATCTGTCTCTAAGCCTTGGTACCCTGTCTGTAAATAGAAGACATTGGACTAGCTGCTGTCTCGGGTCACTTCCAGCTCTGAATCTATACCTGTGTGTGGCCCACAAATCCTGATTTCTTTTGTAATGAAATTACTATGCCCTTAACATCAAGGACTCTCATTTTTTAAGTGATTTACTCAGGCTCACATGGCTAATGAATGCCTGAGACTGGATTTTATTTTATTCTTTTTATTTGTTTTTCAAAAATCATTATTTATTTATTTTATATTTTTAGTTTTCGGCATTAATTTTCACAACAGTTTGAATTACAAATTTTCTCCCCATTTCAACCCTCCCACCCACTCCAAGAGGGCATATATTCTGATTGCCCCTTTCCCTAGGAAACCCTCCCTTCTATCACCCCACTCCCCCCCCATCCCCTTTTGCCTTACTTTTTTGTAGGGCAAGATAGATTTTTATGCCCCATTGCCTGTATATCTTACTTCCTAGTTGCACGCAAAAACTTTTTTAACATCTGCTTTTAAACTTTGAGTTCTAAATTCTCTCCCCTCTTCACTCCCCACCCACCCTCCCTAATAAGGCAAGCAATTCAACATAGGCCACATGTATATCATTATGCAAAACCCTTCCACAATACTCATGTTGTGAAAGACTAACTATATTTTGCTCTTTCCTATCCTATCCTGCTTTATCCAATTTTCTCCCTTGGCCCTGTCCCTTTTCAAAAGTGTTTGCTTTTGATTACCTCCTCCCCCTATCTGCCCTCCCTTCTAGCATCCCCCGTCTTTTATCTCCTTCCTCCTCCTTTCCTGTGGGGTAAGATACCCAATTGAGTGTGTATGTTGTTCCCTCCTCAGGTCAAATCCAACTAGAGCAAGGTTCACTCATTCCCCCTCACTTGCCTGCTCTTCCTTCCCAACAGAACTGCTTTTTCTTGCCACTTTCATGTGAGATAATGTACCCCATTCTATCTCTCCCTTTCTCCCTTGCTCAGTATATTTCTCTCTCATCCCTTAATTTGATTTTATTTTTTTAGATATCATCCCTTCATATTCAACTCAACCTGTGCCCTGTCTATATATATATATATACATATATATGTATATATATACATACCTACATATATATACATATATACATATATATACACACACATATATATACATTATATACACATACACATACATACATATATATGTATATATTATATTGTATTATATAATATATACATATATATGTATATTCCCTCAGCTACCCTAATACCGAGGTCTCATGAATTATACACATCATCTTTCCATGTAGGAATGTAAACAAAACAGTTCAACTTTAATAAGTCCCTTATGAGTTCTCTTTCTTGATTACCTTTTCTTGCTTCTCTTGATTCGTGTGTGTGAAAGTCAAATTTTCTATTCAGCTCTGGTCTTTTCATTGAGAAAGCTTGAAGTCCTCTATTTTATTGAAAATTCGTATTTTGCCTTGTAGCATGGTACTCAGTTTTGTGGGGTAGGTGATTCTTGGTTTTAATCCTAGCTCCACTGCCATCCGGAATATCATATTCCAAGCCCTTCGATCCCTTACTATAGAAGCTGCTAGATCTTGTATTATTCTGATTGTGTTTCAACAATACTCAAATTGTTTCTTTCTGGCTGCTTGCAGTATTTCCTCCTTGATCTGGGAGCTCTGGAATTTGGCAACAATATTCCTAGGAGTTTTCTTTTTGGAAACTTTTTCAGGAGGACATTGTTGGATTCTTTCAATTTCTATTTTACCCTCTGGCTCTAGAACATCAGGGCAGTTCTCCTTGATAATTTCTTGAAAGATGATATCTGGGCTCTTTTTTTGATCGTGACTTTCAGGTAGTCCAATAATTTTTAAATTATCTCTCCTGGATCTATTTCCCAGGTCAGTGGTTTTTCCAGTTACATATTTCACATTGTCTTCCGTTTTTTCGTTCCTTTGGTTCTGTTTTAAAATATCTTAATTTCTCATAAAGTCCTTAGCTTCCACTTGCTCCAGTCTAATTTTCAAGGCAGTATTTTCTTCAGTGGTCTTTTGGACCTCCTTTTCCATTTGGCTAATTATGCCTTTCAAGGCATTCTTCTCCTCATTGGCTTTTTGGAGCTCTTTTGCCATTTGAGCTACTCTATTTTTAAGGTGCTATTTTCTTCAGTATTTTTGGGGTCTCCTTTAGCAAGTCATTGACTTGTTTTTCATGGTTTTCTCACATCACACCCATTTTTCTTCCCAATTTTTCCTCTACTTCTCTAACTTGCTTTTACAAATCCTTTTTGAGCTCTTCCATGGCCTTGGACCAGTTCATGTTTTTCTTGGAGGCTTTTGATGTAGGCTCTTTGACTTTGTTGCCTTCTTCTGGCTATATGCCTTGGTTTTCTTTGTCAGCAAAGAAAGACTCCAAAGTCTGAGTCTGAATCTGAGTCCATTTTAGCTGCCTGGCCATGTTCCCAGCCAACTACCTGACCCTTGAATTTTTGATCAGGGTATGACTGCTTGTAGACTAGAGAGTACTTTGTCCCAAGCTTGAAGGGTTGTGCTGTTGTTTTCTTAGCTATTTCTACACAGCAAGCTCTGCCACACCAGCACTCCTCCTCCCCCAAGAACTGCCAACCCAGACTGTGACTCAGATCTTAAGCAGGCAGTGCATTCCAGCTTGGATCTGCCACTTAATTCCTCCCACCATGTGGGCCTGGGGCCAGAAGCAACTGCAGCTGTAGTTCTGTCCTCAGCACTGCACCACCTTTGCTGCTCCCAGGGCAATGGCTGAACTGTGAACTCCATTCACTCTGTTCCCGCATCTTTTCCCACTAACCTTCTCTGTTGTCTTTGGTGTTTCTGGGATGAGAAGTCTGGTAACTGCCACAGCTCACTGATTCAGGGTGCTAGGGCCTGTTCCACCCATCTCTGGGTCTGGTTGGTCCTGCCACTGCCCACACTGGGCTCTGCTCCCCTCTGTTCCCAGGTCCGTGGGATAGACCTTACCCAGCAACCATCCAGGCTGTCCTGGGCTGGAGCCCTGCTTCCCTCTGCTATTCCGTGGGTTCTTCAGCTCTGGAATTTGTTTAGAGGCATTTTTATAGGTTTTTGGAGAGACCTGAGGGGGAGCTCATGCAAGTACCTTCTTTCCAGCTGCCATCTTGCTCCTTTATAGTACAGTTTAGTATCTTGTATGGCTAGGCCACCTTCCCTAGCATTTTTTTCATTAATAATCTAGATATTCTAGACCGCTTTTTCTTCCTGTTGAATTTTGTTATTACTTTATCCAGTTCTGTAAAATAATATTTTGGTAATTTGATTGGTATGGCACCAAATAGATAGATTAACTTACGTAAAATTGTCATTTTTATTATATTAGCTCAGTCTAACCATGAGCAACTGATATTTTCCCATTTATTTAGATCTGACTTTATTCGTGTGAAAAAGTCTTTCATAATTATGTTCATATAGGCCCTGGATTTTTCTTGGCAGATAGATTCCCAAATATTTTATAGAGTCTACAGTAACTTTGAATGGAATTTCTCTATCTCTTGCTGATGGGCATTGTGAGTAACGTGTAGGAATGCCGAGCATTTATGTGGGTTTATTTTATATCCTGCAAGTTTACTAAAGTTGCTTATTGTTTCAAGTAGTTTTTCACGTGATTCTCTAGGATTCTCTAAGTAAATCATCATATCATCTACAAAAAGTGATAATTTAGTTTCTTCTTTGCCTATTCTAATTCCTTCAATTTCTTTTTCTTCTCTTATTGCTACAGCAAACATTTCTAGGACCAGCTGGTCCTTGAGATTGTTTCCTGGGGACTTCATTGATGGCCTTCTCAATTTCTTTTTCTTTTTTTCTTTTTTTTTTAAATTATTATTTATTTATTTATTTTTAGTTTACCACACATGGTTCTACATAATTTTGAGTTCCAGATTTTCTCCCCTCCCTCCCCCCTTCTTCCCCAAGACGACATGGAATCTCATATAACTACCATGTATAACTTCGCATTAAATTAATTTATACACTAGTCAAGTTGTGGAGAAGAATTATGACCAATGGAATGAAGCATGAGAAAGAAGAAACAGAATCAAAAAAAACAAAACCCAAAAACCAAAACAAAAGAGAAGCAAAAAAGGCGAGCATGTAGTGCGCCTCAATCTGTATTCAAATTTCACAGTTCTTTCTCTGGATGAAGATAGCATTCTCCATCCTGAGTCCCCTGGCGTTGCCCTTGCACCTTACGTTGCTGAGAAGAGCGAAGTATGTCAGCGCTGGTCCTCACGGAATCCATATATCTGTGGTTGTGTACAATGTTCTCCTGGCTCCGCTCCGCTCACTCAGCATTATGTCGTGTAGGTTTTTCCAGGTTGTTACGAAATCCGTATCATCCCCATTTCTTATGGCATAATAGTATTCCATTACCTTCATATACCACAGCTTGTTCAGGCATTCCCCAATTGATGGGTATCCCTTTGATTTCCAATTCTTGGCTACCACAAAAAGAGCCACTATAAATAGCCTTGTATATATGGGTCCTTTTCCCGCTTGTGTGATTTCTTTGGGATACAACCCTAGAAGTGGTATTGCTGGGTCAAAGGGTATGAACATTTTTATATCCCTTTGGGCATAGTTCCAAATTGCTCTCCAAAATGGCTGGATCAGCTCACAACTCCACGAGCAATGTAACAATGTTCCAATTTCCCCACATCCTTTCCAGCATTTATCATTTTCCTGTTTTGTTATTTTAGCCAATCTGACAGGAGAGATGTGGTATCTAAGAGTTGTTTTGATTTGCATTTCTCTAATCAGTAGTGATCCAGAGCATTTTTTCATATGCCTATAGATATCTTTAATTTCTTCCTCTGAAAACTGCCTGTTCATATCCTTTGACCATTTCTCAACTGGGGAATGGCTTCTATTCCTATATATTCCTATATATATTTCCCTGTATATTTTAGAAATGAGGCCTTTATCAGAGATACTAGTTGCAAAGATTTTCTCCCAATTTTCTGCTTCCCCCCTAATTTTTGTTGCATTGGCTTTTTTTGTACAAAAATATTTCAATTTGACATAATCAAAATTATCCATTTTGCATTTTGTAATGCTGTCTATCTCTTGTTGGGTCATGAATTCTTTACTTTTCCATAAATCTGATAAGTAAACTATTCCTTGCTTTCCCAAATTACTTATAGTATCAGCTTTTACTCCTAAATCATGAACCCATTTTGACTTTATTTTGGTATATGGTGTAAGATATTGGTTTATGCCCAGTTTCTGCCCTACCATTTTCCAATTTTCCCAACAGTTTTTGTGAAATAGTGAATTATTAGCCCAGAAGCTGGCCTCTTTGGGTTTATCAAAGAGTAGATTGCTAAACTTGTTGATTTCTCCTACTTGTGTACCTATCCTATTCCACTGATCCACACCCCTGTTTCTTAACCAGTGCCAGGCAGTTTTGAGGACTGCTGCTCTGTAATACAGTTTAATATCTGGTATGGCTAGGCTACCTTCTCTAGCATTTCTTTTCATTAATACCCTAGATATTCTAGACCTCTTGTTTTTCCAGATGAATTTTGTTATTCTTTTGTCCATCCCAGTAAAATAATTTTTTAGTAGTTCGATTGGTATGGCACTGAATAGATAGATTAATTTAGGTAAAATTGTCATTTTTATTATATTAGCTTGGCCTAACCATGAGCAACTGATATTTTTCCATTTATTTAGATCTGATTTTATTCGCGTGAAAAGTGTTTCATATTTATGTTCATATAGGCCCTGGGTTTGTCTTGGAAAATAGACTCCCAAATATTTTATAGTGCCTAAAGTAACTATGAATGGAATTTCTCTTTCTATCTCTTGCTGTTGGGCTTTGTCAGTAATGTATAGGAATGCTGAGGATTTACGTGGGTTTATTTTATATCCTGCAACTTTGCTAAAGTTGTTTATTATTCAAGTAGTTTTTTACTTGATTATCTAGGATTCTCTATATAAATGGTCATGTCATCTGCAAAAAGTGATAATTTAGTTTCTTCTTTTCCTATTCTAATTCCTTCAATTTCTTTTTCTTCTCTTATTGCTACAGCTAATGTTTCTAGTACCAAATTGAATAATAGGGGTGATAATGGATATCCTTGTTTCATCCCTGATCTTATTGGGAATGCATCTAGTTTATCCCCATTACAAATAATGCTTGTCAATGGTTTTAGGTAGATGCTATTTATAATTTTAAGGAACGTTCCACTTATTCCTATGCTTTCTAGTGTTTTTAATAGGAATGGGTGTTGTATTTTGTCAAAGGCTTTTTCTGCATCTATTGAGATAATCATATGGTTTCTGCTAGTTTTGTTGTTGATATGGTCAATTATGCTAATAGTTTTCCTAATATTGAACCAGCCTTGCATTCCTGGAATAAATCCTACCTGGTCATAGTAAATTATTCTGGTGATAAGTTGCTGCAATCTTTTTGCTAATATTTTATTTAAAATTTTTGCATCAATATTCATTAGAGAAATTGGTCTATAATTTTCTTTCTCTGTTTTGACTCTACCTGGTTTGGGTATTAGTACCATATTTGTGTCATAAAAAGAATTTGGTAGGAATCCTTCTTCACCTATTTTCCCAAATAGTCTACAAAGTATTGGAATTAGTTGTTCTTTAAATGTTTGATAGAATTCACATGTAAAACCATCTGGCCCTGGAGATTTTTTTCTAGGGAGTTCATTGATGGCATGCTCAATTTCTTTTTCTGAGATGGGGTTATTTAGAAATTTTGCTTCCTTTTCTGTCAGCCTGGGCAGTTTATGTTTTTGTAGATATTCATCCATATCTCTAAGGTTATCAAATTTATGGGCATACAGTTGGGCAAAATAATTTCTTATTATTGTTTTGATTTCCTCTTCATTAGAGGTGAACTCACCCTTTTCATTTTTGATACTGGTAATTTGATTTTCTTCTTTCTTTTTTTTGATCACATTGGCCAAAGGTTTATCAATTGTATTGATTTTTTCATAAAACCAGCTCTTTGTTTTATTTATTAATTCAATAGTTTTCTTGGTTTCAATTTTATTAATCTCTCCTTTGATTTTCAGTATTTCTAATTTGGTATTTAATTGGGGGTTTTCAATTTGCTCTTTTTCTAGCTTTTTCAGCTGTATGCCCAGATCATTGATCTCCTTTTTCCCTATTATATTCATGTAAGTATTTAGGGATATAAAACTTCCCCTAAGAACTGCTTTTGCTGCATCCCATAAGTTTTGGTATTTTGTTTCATTATTGTCATTCTCTTGAATGAAGTTATTAATTGTTTCTTTGATTTGTTCTTTGGCCCACTCATTCTTTAGAATTAGATTATTTAGTTTCCAATTAGTTTTTAGCTTATTTTTCCATGGTTTTTTATTAAAAATGATCCTTATTGCATCATGATCTGAAAAGGATGCTTCAACTACTTCTGCCTTTCTGCACTGGATTGTGAGGTTTTTATGCCCTAGTACATGGTCAATTTTTGAGTATGTGCCATGTACCGCTGAGAAGAAAGTATATTCCTTTTTATCCCCATTTACTTTTCTCCAGAGGTCTATCATATGTGCCTTTTCTAAAATTCTGTTTACCTCCTTAACTTTTTTCTTATTTATTTTGAGGTTAGATTTATCAAGTTCAGAAAGGGGGAGGTTGAGGTCTCCCAATATTATAGTTTTGCTGTCTATTTCTTCCTGTAACTCCCTTAACCTCTCCTCTAAGAATTTGTGTGCCTTACCACTTGGTGCATATATGTTAAGCAATGATATTGCTTCATTGTTTATGGTGCTTTTTAGCGGGATATAATGTCCTTCCTTATCTCTTTTAATTAAATCTATCTTTACTTTTGCTTTGTCTGAGATTAGGATTGCTACACCTGCTTTTTTTACTTTAGCTGAGGCACAATATATTTTACTCCAGCCTTTTACCTTTACCCTATGTGTATCCCCCTGTTTAAAATGAGTTTCTTGTAAACAGCATATTGTAGGATTATGGTTTTTAATCCATTCTGCTATCTGCTTCTGTTTTATGAGAATGTTCATCCCCTTCACATTCAGAGTTAGGATTTCTATCTGTGTCTTTTTCTCCATCCTAATTCCCCCTGTTTATGCTTTTATTTCTCCCTTTCCCCTTCTCCTCAACAAAGATTTGCTTTTGACAGCTGCCTTCCTCAGTTTACCCTCCCTCTTTATTCCCCTCCCTTATCTTACCGTTTCCCACTTGCTACTTCTCCCCTGCCTTCTGACCACCCCCCTCCCTTTTTCCCCCCTTCCCCTCCTAATTCCCGTAGGGCAAGTTAGATTTCTAAACTTCTCAGGGTATGTTATTCCCTTCTTGAGCTAGATCAGATGACAGTAAAGCTCAAATACTGCTCTTCTCCTTCCTTTCTTTCCCTCTACTATAATATGTTTTTGTGCCATTTCATTTGGTGTAATTTACACTTTTCTACTACCTCCTTACCGCTTCTCTCATAGCCCTCCCTTTATATCTCTTACTTATATTTTATATCTTTACATCAGTTAATTTATACAGGCATTCACAACCTATGTATATCCCTTTCAATTGTCATAATAGCTGTACCATTCTCAAGACTGACATATATATATATATATATATATATATATATATATATATATATATATATATGTATGTATGTATGTATGTATAAAACATACATAAAATGATATAATCCCACATAAAGATGTAAACAACCTGCCCTTATTGGTTAATAAGGTTTGTGGCGTTTTTCCCCCTGGTTACCTTTTTATGTCTCTCTTGAGTTTTGAGTTCTGGCCTTTTCATCAGGAAGGTCTGGAATTCCCTTATTTCATTGAATGTCCATCGCCTTGCCTGAAAAATTATGCTTAGTTTTGCTGGGTAGTTGATCCTTGGTTGTAGTCCCAGCTCCTTTGTCCTTTGGAATATCATATTCCAATTTCTCCTGTCTTTTAATGTGGAAGCTGAGAGATCCTGCGTGATCCTGACTGAAGTTCCACGATATGTGAATTTCTTCTTTTGGCTGCTTGCAGTATTTTCTCCTTTAGTTTATAGTTCTGAAATTTGGCTATAATATTTCTTGGTGTTTTCAGTTTGGGATCTCTTTCAGGGGGTGATCGGTGAATTCTTTCAATGACTATTTTGCACTCTGGTTCTAGGACCTCTGGGCAGTTGTCTTTGATAATTTCTTCAAAGATACTGTCAAGGCTCCTTTTTTCATTGTGGATTTCCAGTAGACCAATAACTCTTAAATTGTCTCTCCTGGATCTATTTTCCAGGTCAGTTGTTTTCCCAATCAGGTATTTCACATTTTTTTCTATTTTTTCATTCTTAACGTTTTGCTTTACTACTTCTTGGTGCCTCATAGATTCATTAGCTTCCACTTGCTCAACTCTAATTTTTAATGAGTTAGTGTTTTCATTTTGCTTTTGAGTCTCCTTTTCCATTTGGTTGATTTTAGCTCTCAGGGTGTCATTTTCTCTCTTTAGATTCTGTATCTCCATAGCCATTTCACCAATCTTATTCTTTAGGGACTTGATTTTGTTTTCTTTCAGCTCCCTAATTTGGTTTTTAAAATCCTCCTTTAGCTCTTCCAGCAATGCTTTTTGGGCTGGAGACCAGTTCATAATACCTTTTGAGGTATCAGACATGTCTATAGTGGCATTGCTATCCTCTTCCATATTGGTATTTTGATCCTGCCTGTCTCCATAAAAAGAATCTACTGTCCTCGGTTTTTTTGTATTCTTCTTCATGTTTGTTGTTTTGCCTGTTCCTGGTGTTACAACAAATTTCTTCCTATGGGGCTCAGGGCTCTCTGTCCCAGCTTTCTTATTCTGGGGATTGTGAGTCTAAAATTATAGCCTTCAGTTTCCTGAGGTGTGGGGGAGGGGTCTGGTTCCCTGGCGTCTCACTCCCTATGGGTGCTCTCCAGCACTTGTTTTTCAGCAATGGTCTCAGCTGTTTGCTGTTTGAGCTGATCTCTGGCACTTCCCCTGGGGGAGCAAGATTATGTCTAGGCTCCTGGTGTTGACCCCTGCTGACTCTACCCCTCTGGGACTAATGAGCTTCTACTATTTGTCCTGTGAGGCCCCACTACTTTCTCCTCTGTTCCAGCTTTTTTTTTCCCCAAGGAATTCTCTGGGTGAGGGGGGGAGGGATTAGAGCCGTTTACCTGGCCATTGTGTCTCCCGGAAGTTCAAGAAGCCGAGTTTCTGGCCTGCAAGCGTCAGGAGTGGGTATTTTCCCGGCTGGTGGCGTTGAGTTGCGCTGCCTCTCCTCGCTTCCACAGACTGCCATCCTGTGTTGGGAGGCCTGGGGATCTCCGCTGGTTTCGGGTACCCGGCTTTCTCCCAGCCTGTCTCCCACGTGGATTTCCTGGCCAGCCGCTTCCGCTTTGGTCTGGAGCAGCTCCACAGCCAAGCACTCTCCGAGCCTACAGATTCGTGCCTTTGACCTTTCAGACTCTCCCAGCTCAGAAATTCGCCCCACGCAGACTGCTCGTGGTTTCTGACTCTCTCAAATCTGCTCAAATTCACTTTTTTATGGGAATCTGACAGACCTTGTGAGAGAGCTCCGGTAAGACACTGCCTTCATGCAGCCATCTTGGCTCCGCCCCCCCCCAATTTCTTTTTCTGAGATGGGTTATTTAGGAACTTTACTTCCTCTTTGGTTAATCTGGGTAATTTATGTTTTTGTAGATATTAATCCATATCCCTAAGGTTGTCAAATTTGAGGGCATACAATTGGGCAAAATAATTCCTAATTATTGTTTTCATTTCCTCTTCATTAGAAGTGAATTCACTCTTTTCATTTTTGGTACTGGTAATTTGATTTTCTTCTTTCTTTTTTTAAATCAAATTGACCAAAGGTTTATCAGTTTTATTGGTATTTTCATAAAACCAGCTCTTTGTTTTATTTATTAACTCAATCGTTTCCTTGGTCTCAATTTCATTAATCTCTCCTTTGATTTTCAGTATTTCTAATTTGGTATTTAATTGGGGATTTTCAATTTGTTCTTTTTCTAGCTTTTTCAGTTGCATGCCCAATTCGTCGATCTCCTTTTTCTCTATTTTATTCATGTAAGCATTTAGAGATATAAAACTTCCCATAAGAACTTCTTTTGCTGCATCCCATAAGTTTTGGCATGTTGTCTCATTGTTGTCATTCTCTTGAATGAAGTTATAAATTGTTTGCCTGATTTGTTCTTTGGCCCACTCATTCTTTAGAATTAGATTATTTAGTTTCCAATTAATTATTAGCTTTTATTCATGGTTCTTTATTACAAATAATTTTTATTGCATTGTGATCTGAAAAGTATGCTTTGACTACTTCTGCCATTCTGCACTGGATTGTGAGGTTTTTATGCCCTAGTAAATGGTCAATTTTTGAGTATGTGCCACGCACCGCTGAGAAAAAAGTATATTCCTTTTTATCCCCATTCAGTTTTCTCCAGAAGTCTATCATATCTGCCTTTTCTAAATTCTATTCACCTCCTTAACTTCTTTCTTGTTTATTTTAAGGTTAGATTTACCACGTTCAAGGAGGGGGGAGTTTGAGGTCTCCCATTATTATAGTTTTGCTGTCTATTTCTTCCTGTAACTCCCTCGTCTAAGAATTTGCATGACACATCACTTGGTGCATATATGTTAAATAATGATATTGCTTCATTGTTTATGGTGCCTTTTAGCAGGATGTAGTGTCCTTCCTTATCTCTTTTAATTAAATCTATCTTTACTTTTGCTTTGTCTGAGATTAGGATAGCTACCCCCGCTTTTTTTACTTTAGCTGAAGCACAATACATTCTACTCCAGACTTTTACCTTCACCCTGTGTGTATTCCCCTGTTTCAGATGTGTTTCTTGTAAACAGTACATTGTAGGATTATGGTTTTTAATCCATTCTGCTATCTGCTTCCATTTTATGGGAGAGTTCATCCCATTCATGTTCACGATCATATTTCACAGTTATGATTACTATCTGTGTCTTTTTCTCAATCCTATTTCCCCCTGTTTATGCTTTTATTTTTCCCTTTCCCCTTCCACTCCTCAACAAACTTTTGCTTTTGACTGCCGCCTTCCTCAGTTTACTCTCCCTCTTGATTTCCCTCCCTTATCTTACCGTTTTCCACTTGCTACTTCTTGCCTCCCTTCTAACCACCCCCCTACCTTTTTCCTCCTTTTGCCTCCTACTGCGTGCAGGACAAGTTAGATTTCTATACTTATCAGGGTATGTTATTCCCTTCTTGAACCAGATCCTATGAGAATAAAGCTCAAATACTGCTCTTCTATTTCCCTTCTTTCCCTCTACTATAAAGTGTTTTTGTGTCTCTTCATTTGATGTAATTTACCCTTTTCTACTACCTCCTTACCTCTTCTCCCATAACCCTCCCTTTACATCTCTTAATTATGCTTTTTTATCCTCATATCAGTTATTTGATACAGATATCCACGGTCTATGTGTGTCCCTTTCAATTGTCCCTTTTCTCAAGAATGACATATACATACATGTATAATATATACATATAACATACATAAGATGATATAATCCTATATATAGTTGTAACTAATTTGCCCTTATTGATCAATAAGGTTTATGGGGGTTTTCCCCCTGTTTACCTTGTTATGTTTCTCTTGACTTTTGTGTTGGAAGATCAAATTTTCCATTGAGTTCTGGCCTTTTCATCAGGAAGGTCTAGAATTCCCTTATTTCCTTGAATGTCCATCTCCTTCCCTGAAACATCATGCTCAGTTTTTCTGGGTAGTTGATCCTTGGTTATAGTCCCAGCTCCTTTGCCCTTTGGAATATTACTCCAATTTCTCCTGTCATTTAATGTAGAAGCTGAAAGATCTTGCGTGATCCTGACTGTAGTTCCATGATATTTGAATTGTTTCTTTTTGGGTGCTTGCAGTATTTTCTCCTTGATTTAGTAATTCTGAAATTTGACTATAATATTTCTTGGAGTTTTCACTTTAGGATCTCTTTCAGGGGGTGATCGATGGATTCTTTCAATGACTATTTTCTCTTCTGATTCTAGGACCTCTAGGCAGTTATCTTTGATAATGTCTTTGAACATACTGTCAAAGCTCTTATGTTTCATTGTCAATTTCCAGTAGACCAATGATTCTTAAATTGTCTCTCCTGGATCTATTTTCCAGTTCAGTTGTTTTTCCAATCAGATATTTCACATTTTCTTCTATTTTTCCATTCTTCATATTTTGGTTGACTACTTCTTGATGCCTCATGGAGTCATTAGCTTCCACTTGCTCAATTTTAATTTTTAATGAGGTTCTGTCTTCATTATGCTTTTGAGGCTCCTTTTCCAGTTGGTTGATTTTACCTCTCAGAGTGTCATTTTCTCTATTTAGATTCTGAATCTCCATAGCCATTTTGCCAATCTTATTTTTTAAGGACTTGATTTTGTTGGTGGGTTTTTTTCCATTTTTTCTTTTACCTCCCTAATTTGGTTTTTAAAATCCTCCTTTAGCTCTTCCAGTAATGCTTTTTGGGCTAGAGACCAGTTCACATTCCCTTTTGAGGTTTCAGATGTGGGTATATTGTCAATGCTATCCACTTCCAAATTGGTATATTGATCATGCCTGTCTCCATAAAAAGAATCAATAGTTCTTGGTTTTTTCATGTTCTTCATGTTGGTTAGCTTTTTCCTGGCTTTACAATGAATTTCTGCTTTTTGGGCTCAGGGCTTTCTGTCCCAGGTTTCTTGATCTGGGGATTGTGAGTCTAGTTACTGGCTTTGTGTATTATAGCCTTCAGTTTCCTGAGGTGTGGGGGAGGGGTCTGGCTGCCTGAAGTATCCTCTTCCCCCGGGGCTGCTCTCCAGCCCTGTTGCTCTTCAGCAATGTTCTCAACTGTTTGTTGGCTGTGGTGGTGTCTACCACTTCCCCTAGCTGTGCAAAGGTACGTCTGGGCTACTGGTGTTGACTCCCGCTGGCTCTGCCCCTCTGGGACTCAGGAACTCCCACTGCTGGACCACTGAAGCCCCACTTCTGTCTCCTCTATTCCGGTGTTTTTCCCAAGGAATTCTTTGGGTTGGTGGGGGGGGGGGGGAGGGATTATAGCCATTTACCTGGCCATTATATCTCCTTGAAGTTCAAGAAGACACATTTCATACATTTAGGCTGCAAGCCCCAGGAGTTGATGTCTCACGGCCCATGGTGTTGTGCTGCTGCCTCTCTTCACTTCTACAGACTCCTGTCATGTGTTGGGAGGCCTGGGGATCTCTGCCACTCTCCCAGGCCCAGATTTCTCCCAGCCTCGGTTGCTGGCTGGTTTCTGCAGCTGCTTCCACTTTGGCGCTGTCTGGTACAGCTCCACATGCCAAGCACTGTCCCAACTTATAGATTCATCACATTGACCTGTCGGGCTCTCATGGCTTGGAAATTTGCCTCACTCAGACTGCTCCTGGCATCTAACTCAAATCTGCTCAGATTCACTTTTTTATAGGTATCTGACAGAGCTGGTGAGAGAGCTAAAGTAAGACACTGTTCTCACATGGCCATCTTGACTCTGCCCCTATTTTCTCTGAACAAAAGCATTTTAACCATGGGTCTCTCCGCACAAAGTCTCAGTGATACAATTTGAAGTGTGCATACAAGGATTCATCTTGCTACTCACCTACATTCTGTGCATCTTTATAGACCTATGAGGCCATCATCTTGGCTTTACTGTGGACTCCCTTTTAGGTTATTCTCCCCTGTGAATTATTGGTTCTCTGCTGTTCTCATACTTCCATCTCTATATTTCCTACTGGCTCTGGTAGTAGCTCATACAGTAACAACAAAATACAAGGCAATAAAAACACTATGTAGGAGATCATTATAGAAAAGCAGAAAATCAGTTCTCAGCTATAATATACATGTGTGTATGCTTCTCCATATGTATTCAAGTCTTCTGCTTTCTCACTTTAGATATTCTCTACGCATATATGCCTAGACCACTTCATAATGTCCCACACCATTAATATCTCTTACAATGGAAATACCTCAACTCAAGTTTTATTCTCAAAAAAATATCCATTGCCTAAATCCCAGAATTCCTCCCATTGTGTATATACCAATGCATCCCTTATTAGGATGTTGGCACACTATTTGATATTTCTATCTTTCAGCAGCTATGGTCATTTCCAAGTCAAAAATTCTGTTTACAAAGGAAAAAAGCACATGTGTGACTATTGCTATTACAGTCTTATAATCCCAGATTATATGGGTCTCTTTTAATACAGAAACAGTTGAGTATAGATGAAACTTGGTGCTGTCTGGCATGCTTGTCAATTTCATAAATCTGTTTGAAAGAATATCATGTTAACAAGTGTTGCACAAAAGACATGGGGGAACCTTTCTTTCTGTGCTTCATAACAATGGCTGTTACTGTCTCCAGATCCTAATTTTGCAAACCAATACAAAGGATTACACTGTAACAGGGCTCTATAGATAAAATACTATCAAGAAACCAAGTAAACCACCCCTCCCTCATAACAATAAAATTTTGAGGTCAAAATGATAGGCATGACTAACTGAACATTAAACTCCTCTGCTTGCTACAGTACTTTAAGGATCTATCATCTCATCTATATAGCCCTCCCTCCACTAATGTAGATTATAATTGCTCTTTAGCTTCCTTTGAGTGGCGTTGATTAAAAAACAACCTGTTGTGTGCAATATGGTAAAGAGATTCTCTCAATTTAAATTGACTGGTCCTTAAACATTTGACATCATCTTCCACCCCCCTTTTCGGAAGGAACCCGGGATTTTGATAAATGAAAATAAACAAAATCAACCAATTACAAACTTAGGCTGATGGCTTATGTATTATTCTTATCAAGAATCTAATGTAACTTTTTTTGTAAAATGTAGGTCTGATTATGACATTTCTGTGGTCAATAAGCTCCATTAGCTCCCCATTTTTTCCAATGACTTTTCTCTACTTTGAAATTCATTCTGTTCACCTCCTGACCTACACACAAAGTAATCCGATGTGATAGAGCATAGAACCAGTTGTTAGGATGCCTGGTTCAAAATCTTCTTCTACTACTTCCTAGCTGTATGATTCCTGGTCCTTAATTTTCTTATCAATAAAATTAAGGAAAAATTATGAAGAAGGTATTTCACAGAGGAAGACAAAACTGTAAAAAACTTCCAGGAAGACAAAACTGTAAAAATCTTCCAGGATCAATACTCATTTATCTACTTTGTTCTCAGGTATTTACCACCACAAAAGATGTTGTTATGAAGTTTTTGGTATCTACTACACTTTTATTGTTGCCTTTGCCTTCCTTAGGATATATGCCCAATACTGAGATCTCTGACATAAAGGATATGAACAGTTTAGTCAAATATCGTGAAGAATTCCCAATTGAAAATGAATGTATTTGGGTCACTGCACAACTCTGCCAAAAGGACATAATCTCCAGCACTAAGCATTCTTATCTTTTCTCATTTTTGCCAATTTTTAGAATAGAAGCAAAAACTAAGAATTTTTTCTTTCACATTTATATTATTATCAGGGATTTGGAGGATGATTTTAGGTGGCTATTTATACTTTGCCCTTCTGAGAAAATGTTTGTTTATCCTTTTTCCACTTATCCATTGTTATTCTGGGGCATCTTTTCTTGCTTCCCTGCATATTTTCTAACAGAGTCTATTAGCTTTAATATTTTCTTCAGTGCAAATATTTTTCCACTGTCCTATACAGCGTGTAATTCTATCTTCACTGATTTTAATGGAAAAAAATCTCTATTCAACTTTGAATGTGTTGTTTTAAATTTTTATTTGATATTTCCAAATGCTTTTAGACCCATGGAAGGGGAAAATCATTCAAGAGTTTCTGAATTCATCCTCCTGGGCCTTTCAGAACAGCCAGAGCAGGAGAGGCTCATTTTCCTTGTATTCCTGCTTATGTATCTGATCACAGGACTGGGGAATTTGCTCATCATTCTGGCCATCAGAACAGACTCACATCTGCACACCCCCATGTACTTCTTCCTTACCAACTTGTCCCTGGTCGACATCTGCTTCACCTCCACCACCATCCCCAAGAGCCTGGCTAATTATTTATCTGGGAAGAAAGCAATTCTTTACATCAGCTGCCTGGCACAAGCATTCTTCTTTGGTTTGTTCGGTGGGGTAGATAGTATACTTCTCACTGCCATGGCATATGACCGTTACGTGGCTATCTGTACCCCACTACATTATTCCATGATCTTGACCCCAAAGGTCTGTGTCATTCTGGTAGCACAGTGCTGGCTTTGGGCTTGTGCTACTGCCCTGACACATGCTAGTCTGCTAACCCGACTCTCATTCTGTGGCCACACTGAAATCCCTCATTTCTTCTGTGACCCCCATGTACTGATAAGATTGGCCTGCTCAGATACCGTCATCAATGACTTGGTGATCTACACAATGGGAGGACTGACAACTGTAATTCCATTCATTGGCATTCTAATCTCCTACATTCACATTTTTGTGGCTGTGCTGAGGATCCCATCAGCTCAAGGGAAATGGAAAGTTTTCTCCACCTGTGGCTCTCACCTCACTGTGGTCTGTCTCTTTTATGGGACAATCATTGGAGTGTACTTTAGCCCAACATCTGCCCACACAGCCCAACGGGACACAGCAGCAGCCATGATGTACACTGTGGTCACCCCTATGCTGAACCCTTTCATCTATAGCCTAAGGAACAAGGACATGAAAGGAGCCCTGAGGATGCTCTTCAGCAGGAACTCAGGCCTCTCTTTGTGACTATGAGACATCTTCCTGGGCTTTCTCACACTGCAGTTTGACTGCTGTGACAAAAGATTCTCAATGAGTCTTCTCCAGTGTAACATTCAAAGTGTTCACTCCTAACCTGCCCAAGAAACAGTGCCATGTGATGGATAGAGCATGGAACCTGCTACCAGAATGTATGGTTCTAGTTCTTCTACCATTTCCTGGCTGTGTCACCCTGATTTAACCTGATCTACAGTTTCCTCATTTATAAAATAAAGGAACAACTACACATGTGGTACTTAATGTTATTGTTCAGTTGTTTCAGTCATGCATGACCTGTTATGACCACATTTGAGCTTTTCTTGGCAGTTACTGGAGTGATTTGCCATTTCTTCCTCCAAAAGGTTAAGGCAAACAAAGATTTTGTGACCCACAATTAGTAAATGTCTGAGGTAAGATTTGAATCCAGGTCTTCCTGACTCCAGGCCTGTGACTGTAATGCCTGCACCATCCAGCTACTAGAGCTAGACAAAATAATAACAAAGTTCATTTAGAGGTACAACAGGTCAAAAATCTCAAAGAAAATAAGTTTTAAAAAATTTTAAAAATTACTATGGAAATAAAAGACACTCATAGCTTACTAGTAAAATTATGAATTAGTTAAAGCATTGTGGAAAGCAATTTGAAATCATGCAAATAAAGTAACTAAAGTATCTTGGACCCATGGTTTCCAAAGCTGGGCAAACAACTTAAGGAGGTCACTATATATGAAGAAAAGCTTCATATACAACAATATATCAATAATTGCCCTTCTGTGATAGCAAAGACCTGAGAAGAATGTAGTTTCCTCTAAATAAGGGACTCTATAAACAAACAGTTCTTTAAACAAAAAAACCTGCAAATTATAATCAACTATGTAAAAGATCGCTCTTTGTCACAAACAGGAAATGAAATGAAAATCAGTACAAATCTGAAGCTTCATCTCACACCCATCAAATTTAACATGATGACAAATATGTGAATATTAAGTGTTAGATGTGTTATGGAAAGAAAGGTACACAAATAACTTATCAGTGGAGCTGTGAATTGACTCAACAGCTTTAGAGAGTGCTTTGGTCCATTCAAAGAATGAATGAAAATCTGTGCAAAAAGATGCAGATAGGAGAAGGAGAGTGGTATATGAGGAACAGAAAAATGGTCCATTTGGGTGCATTGAAGAGTGACTGAAAGGGAATCATGTACAATAAGACCAGAAAGGTAGATTGGAGTCAGGGTGTGAAGGGCTTTAAAAGCCTAATGGAGGAGTATGTGTTTTATCCACTACACATTGTTGAACACAAGAGCCATATGGTAAGATCTGGGTTTTGAGATCAGCACTTTGGCAGTCACCTGGACAATAGATTGGAGAGGGAAGAAATTTCAATTAGAAGACCAAAATGATGGTGGTTCTCATAATAGCCCAACATGTTATGTCTGGCCTGCAGTACGGTAGTAGTTACCTCCAGTAGCATTCAGCAGCACATGAGTAGTAGATGAAAAAGTAAATAGTGAAAGTAATTCAGGGTTGGGCAAGGGACTTGCCCCCAGCAAACAAATTCCTATTCTATGTGTAATAGGAATGAGCCCATTGGAGGCCCATTGTTTGTTGCATTAGGCACCACTCACTATGGAAGTGGATATACACTATGTCTCCTTCCGGAATAATATGTACTATGCTAAGATGACACGGGCAACTCCTCTGGTTGGGTTGTCTCAAACATGATTGATGATTGAGAGGCAGCAGGGCACAGAATCTTGACAAGTAACTTCTCTGTAGCCTATAGGAAAATTTGTGGAAACAGCTGTACCCCTCTTCTTCTGGCACATTTTCCAGTTTTCTCTGCACTGAAATTCCAACAAGGCATACTTCCCCCCTTCCCAGTGGCAATGATGGCTTTCAAGAAGAACATCTGTCTGATGGAGAGCCCCCTTAGGCCAACCACTAACTCTTTTGGAATATGATCAATATGCAATCTAGTAAAGGTCACAAAAGCTTCCGATGGGTGAGCTTCCAGGTTCATGTGATAGAAGGATCCTCACACACACACACACACACACACACACACACACACACACACATAAACACTCTTCAAAGAAAGAGTACCCTTTGACTGCTTCCTGGTGTCCTTGATGACTCACAGGTTTGTATCCGATAATGAAAAGCCTTTTATGGGCTTCTAAGGTGGAACAAAGTGGTGATAATAAAAGGGTGATTCTTGCCACTCA
The DNA here is from genome assembly GCF_011100635.1 of Trichosurus vulpecula. Taxonomy (NCBI): domain Eukaryota; kingdom Metazoa; phylum Chordata; class Mammalia; order Diprotodontia; family Phalangeridae; genus Trichosurus; species Trichosurus vulpecula. Next base: position 64,095,024 of record NC_050573.1, on the reverse strand, counting down.
GGCTTGTTCTTCCTGCTAGATACAACAGGCAAGAATATGTCTCTGAGTTATCAGGAAGGTTGGGAAGTAGGCGCACATCCCACCTGCAGACATAGGCTGAGAACTCATATCTTCCAAAATAATCTTATGGTCATGATAGAACTATTTCCTTTCGCACAAGAACTGGTGAACTACAGAAAAGTAGGTGGCATTGTGCCCCTTCTGGCCAATTAAGTAGTAGTGTAGCTGCTGACAGTATGGTTGCAGAGTCACCAGCAACGGAAGCAGGCAGGTTGAAAGGGCAGAGTCACCAGGCAGATATAGGAGAGAGACAGACAGAGAGAGACAGAAACAGAGAGACAGAGAGATACAGAGACAGAAGGACAGAAACAGAGAAACAGACACAGAGAGACAGATACAGAGAGACAGAAACAGAAAGACAAAGACAGAGAGAGACAGAGAAATGGAGACAGAGACAAAGACAGAAACAGACAGAGACAAAAACAGAGAAGGAAAGGAGGAGAGAGGAAGGAACAGAGAAAGAGGGGAAGGAGCGAGGAAAATGGAAGGAGAGTTAGGTAATACTTATAATAGTGCTATGAAGTTTGCAAAGTCCTTTACCAATGGTATTCCATTTGACCCTCATAGCAGCCCTGTGAGATAGATGCCATCATTATCTTAATTTTATACATGAACAAAGTGAGGCAGAGAAAAATAAAGTGACTCATCCAGGTCACACAGTTAGAAGGGGTCTGAGGTGAAATTCAAAATCAGAAACTCTTGATGTCATATCCAATATGAGGTCCACTGTTTTATCTAGTTGGGTTTTTGAATTACAGAGTTTCTGAGCCAGGTACCAGCTACCCAGAGGAAGAATATTTCTTAAATGGTACACTTCTCAGAGGAAAAGACCACCAACAGCAGGATCATCTTATAACTGAAAGACTTTTAAAAAGCTCTCCCCTGGGTTGGCCATGAGATCTGGACTTTCTGAGTTCCTTGGACAGTGCAGATCAGAGGCAAATGCAAAATAAGCATTCAGAGGTACCACAAACTTGACATTACTATTTATGGGGAGTATAATGAATGAAATGAGCCATTTGATATGTTTTATGTTTTCCTATTTGTTCATACACCGAGGTCATTTGGTCTTTTGGAGTTTTGTGGTGAAGGGGGAAACGCACTGTCTTGTACTAAACATCAATATTGTACATTGAATAGCTTTTCAAAAGGTGCCTTTTGGTCACATGTGGCAAAACACCAGACAGGGCCCTTTGCTAAGCTTCTTTTTGAGATTGTCCAGGACTTTCTCTGGGGGAAAGTGGGCAGAACCAGAGACAAAGGAGTCTGATCCCCTGTTTTGGGGTCATATCACCTAGGACTGAATGTGGCTCCTTGTGAACCAGGAGTCTCTTGTAAGTGGAAGCTGTCAGGGCTGCAGGGTGCATATGGAATAAAGGGCTTAGTTCAAGAAATCTCTGTTTTTTTTTTCTTCAGACATTTTATTATATATGTTCTTTGTGTTCTTTGTTCTAAAGCTCCTTCCAGATTAGACCTTCTGGATTCTCTTCCATTGGAGAAACTAGGTGGCTCAGTGGATAGAGCACTGGGTTTGGAATCAGGAAAACTCATCTTTCTGAATTCAGATATGACCACAAACACTTCCTAGCTATGTAACCCTGGGCATGTCACTTAATCCTGTTTGACTCAGTTCCTCATCTGTAAAATGAGCTGAGGAAGGCAATGACAACCACTCCAGTGTTTTGCCAAGAAAACACCAAATGGTGTCAAAACAAATCGGACATGACTGAACAACAAAAATTATCCTTCAACTCTGAAATTATATGTATAAGACTCTCTTCATACTTACATTCTAGTATTATAAGGGCTACAGTCACTTCCAGTTCCAAAAATCTATACACTTGGTAATCAAGCCACCTCCAGCAATGATATTCTTCACATTGCAAGAAATACAAATGCCCTTCTCTTTCAGGAGTAATGCATGAGGTGAGGAGAGTACTGACAGATTACCACTTATTTTCCCAGAACTTTTCCAAGGCAGCACCAAGTTACAAGAATACTACTTGTTACCCAATTACCACACTGGAATTTGAGAAACCTGGAGAAACTGTGAGAGAGAGAAATTATAGTGCTCCTGAGTCATAGACAGATAGGTAGCTCAGTGGAGAGAGTTCTGAGTCTGAAGTCAGAAAACTTGAGTTCATATTGATCCTCAGACACTTACTAACTGTATGTCCCTTGGCAAGTCACTTAAAAAACAAATCTCTGTTTACCTCAATTTCCCCAAATATAAAAAGAGGATAATAATAGCACAGACCTGCTAGAGTTATTTTGAGGATCAAATAAGACATTTGTAAATCACTTTGCAGAGTGCATTGTACACAGTAGTCACTATTTAAATGCTTATTGTTGTTGTTTGTCATGATATCCATGTGATGTGTTACATACACAATTGGGAGGGACATCATCTAGATTTTGGAGAAAAAGGTACTTGACCCTTTTAAGTTACCATAAAGCAAAATGGAAAAGGAGGGAGACTTACTTGTAAAATGTAAGGGAATATTGGTGTTGTTTTTCCTTCCATTTTGAAGAAGACCAATGACATCATGGGAGATATCTTTACTCCTTAATGAATTGGATTTAAGTGAGGAAAAGCTGCACATTCGTTAGCCTCACTCTCTCCTGCAGAGGCATCAAAGTCCAGTGTCAAAGACAAAAATCAAGATGACTGATAATGACACAGGATGCAGGGATTAACTTAAGCATCTTCAATACCTACACACTTCACTTCATCTGCCTTCATTGTTAGTGGAACAAATTGTTCTCAATCCTCCCCATTCATGGAGAGAAGTCTTCACATGCCTGGGGTTGATATACCCCTAACTCCACAACAAGTATGAAACTTGTTGGTTGGCCTCAAATTGGTTTAGCTCATCTGCCAAGATGGTTTACCAGAGTGTGGCTGCTGTGCATGGTACACTTTCTTGGGACCACAGGTGAGAGTTGGGTGCCAGGTAGACAACAAAGGTGAATGACTAGCCCTGAAAACAGTTCAGCAAGCCCTCACATGAAAGGTACTAGTCCTCCTAAATACTCCACATACCCCTCTAAGGGAATAATTGTTCTGCTTGATTCCTGAGAAAACCCTTGTGTAAGAGTCCAGGGACCAGAGGAACTACAGAACAATGAAAGAGGCATTCCATGCAGGAGATTCATTTTAAGCTGTGATTCAGCCTGCCAGGGATTCTAGAAATAAAGGGATTCTAATCCTCTATAAAGAGGAAATATTGCCAATTTCTGGAAGATTGGCGGGACAAGAATCATGGACCACAGGAATATCAGTGGAGGACATTGCAAAAAATCCATAACAGAGTACACAAATTCTGAGTGCTGCTAGAGGCATGAACTGCATTTGGGGTCCAAATACTTGAGTTTGACTATTAGCTCTGTTGCTTCTTAGCTGTGTGAGATTGGGGAAGTCTCTTAACCTGTCTCTTCCTGTTCCATCAGGTATAAAATGAGGGGCTGGGACCAGATGACTAATAAAACTCTTTGTGGCTACATTTCTGTAATACTGTGATAATGTATCATATGAAATCATTGGAGACCAGGAAAATGTGTATTCTATGTCTGAAGGTCCCTTTCAGTGCTAATATATTCTGTTCTCTGTTCGAAGATCCCTTCCAACTTGGGTGTTCTGTGCTTCATGATCTAAAGTCTGTTCCTTGGAGGACAATCAGAAACACATGGTACTCATTCCTGGAAGTACTGTGTTGTGAAAAATAAATTGAAAAACTTAGGCCAAGTGCCATCCAAAAGTATGCTTTGTCCAAAGGGGTTAGAGTGAAGAATGGACAATTATTTGATGTTTCTCTCTAGCAAGGGGCTATGAGAATCATGGCTCAGAGTCCAGAGACTCCTTGTAAAAGCTCTGACAATAGCTCCCTACACTGGTCCTAGGGGACAGAGCAGATGCCTGCTCTCATACACGCTACATCAGCTAAAGTCTCATGACCTCTTTCTCCTAGAAGAACCCACGGCTTGGACAACTCTCCTGTGAAAAGGGGAACAGGAAAGGCAACTGAGCTAGGTTTCTCAGGAACAGAACAGAAAAGCTAGACAAAACACCAAGTAAATGTATCTGCAGACATCACTTTCTCTTCATTTCAAGGGGAACATCTCATACAAAGTAATGTTGTGAAGGAATCTCATAGAAACTTGTGCTAAAAAGAACTTGGGAATTTAGAAATTCAGAGCTAGCAGGAGTCATGGAACATAGAATATCAGAACTCAGAAGGACGAAGATAATAAACAATACTAGAAATGTTAGACAACATAATATAAGACATTCAACAACATAAGGAGATTAAAATAAAGTGTCAGAGATGCCAAGGGTTGGGAAGGATCTTAGAACATAAAATGTTCAAATTAGGAGGAAACTTGGATTATAGGAGACAGAATGTCAGGGTCCAAAAGACTCCAGCATAATCTTAGAATAATTGTTTTGGAAGGTTGGTTAGAACATAAAAGACAGAATGTTAGACCTAGCAGACTAGGAACCCTAGAATATAGATCACAGAACATTATTTGAGGGGTTATTAAGTAATTATTATGTGTTTGACAGGCAAAAATAAACATCAAAAATGCCCTGCCCTCAAAGAGTTTACATTCTGATTGGAGAGGCAACATGTACATATATGAACATCTACAAAATAATTGCAAAATTAATACAAGGCATTTGGGAGAGGGAGGAGAATAGAATTCAGGTTTCTATGCCATCTGACTTCTGAAGGAGACCAGAGATTCCAACAAGGCTGGGTGAGGAAGCAGGGAATTCCAGGTATGGGGCACAGTCAGTATAAAGATATGGAGACAGGAGATGGAAAATTATCCATATATATATATACACATGCATATATATATACATAAATATTTATATATGAGGAAGAAAAATATGCCAGGAACTATATCATTGAAATAGGAAACAAATCATTTATCTCTTCTATTGCAATTTACTTGATATAAGAATATAATGGTTGCTCAAATGCAAAGTCATCCTACCCCTTTCCTTATCTAGGAGAGAGGAACCAAATGCAGCGGAAAAAGAAAACAATAATGCTACATTGTCATAAAATCCAATGTCAGTCTGGAAATCTCAGTATATGAATTCTAGACCTGCTTGGCCATAATATGACCAGTGACATAGAACTTAACCTCTCAGGTCCTTAGTTATTTTATTTTAAAATGATGGGACAGGTATTGTAACTGGATTATTTCAACATCAGAGTATTTCAAGTTGGGGGAGATCTTAAAGAAAAACAAGTTATACATGCATCTGAGAATATGGAATGTATGGTCCAGCACTTAGAAGACAGAAAACTAGGCATTAGAGTGTGAAGGGACCAGAAAGCACAAAACAGAATATTAGACCTCAAGATGGGAAACATACAATGAAATATCAAATATGGAGGGGACCTTAGAGACCGACTTATTCAACTTTTTTACATATCACCTACAAATTTCCAACAATCTTTTGGCTATACACATTTCTTTATCCATTTCACTAAACGTAAGATTTAGAATTGAATCCAGCTTCCTGGCACAGTAGGGAAAATTGTCCTTTTCTGACTGGCAATTAAATTTACCCCACACCAGTATGGTAATCCAGTCTAAGCGAACCACTTCCTTCCCTTTTGATTTAACCTCAGAGGTGGAGGAGATTTCCCTGACCATGTACTCTTATCCATTCTTTAGGAGGAATCCTCTCTACAGTATCCCTAAAAATGCTCTTCTCTTTCATCCTATTGTTTATAAAGTTTTTTTTGTTAATGGCTTCAATGAAGCCATAAATGGCTTGTTTTTCAAATTGGTTAGATGCAAGAAGTTTTATCATTGATGCTGATAACAGAATCCAAATCCTAAAAACCTTTACCAATATGGAATCTAAGGGGAAATTAATAGGGATAAATATAAAATCCTATAATAGGTTTCAAAAAAACAAGTAAACTGGAACATCATAGCAACTGTTCATCTTAAAACTATAGCAGAGTTTTGATGCATTCCTTGATCAATGTGAATCAACCATGAGTCACAACCACAAAAAGCTTAGGCTTTTATTCCAGAGCAACAGAAAACAAAGACATGCATTTTCTTGTGGTTAAACCATATTTAGAAAAAAAGAAGCAAGGAGGGTGGGAGGGAGTAAGAAAAGAAGGAAGGAAGGAAGGAAGGAAGGAAGGAAGGAAGGAAGGAAGGGAAGTAGGAAGGAAGGAAGGGAGGAAGTAAGGAAGGAAGGGGCAAAGGAGGAGGAAAGGAGGAAGGAGAAGGAAAGAAGTAAGGAGGAGAAGTAAGGAAAAAAGAAAGAAGGAAAGAAAGAAAGAAAGAAAGAAAGAAAGAAAGAAAGAAAGAAAGAAAGAAAGAAAGAAAGAAAGAAAGGAAGAAGGAAGGTAGGCAAGAAGGCAGGCAGGAAGGAAGAAAGAAAGGAAGGAAGGGAGGAAGGAATGAAGGGGCAAAGGAAAAGAGGAAGGAGAAGGAAAGAAGGAAGTGGGGAGAAGTAGGGAAGAAAGAAAAGAAAGAAAGAAGGAAAGAAAGAAAGAAAAAAAGAAGGAAAGAAAGAGAGAAAGAAAGAAAGGCAAGAAGGGAGGAAGGAAGACAAGGAAAGAAACAAAGAAGAAAGAAACAAAGAAGTAAGACACAAAGGAGGAAACAAAGAAAGAAACAAAGAAGGAAAGAAAGAAACAAGGAAACAATAGATGGAAGCAAGGAAGGAAGGAAGAAAGAAAGGAAGAATGAAAGAAAGGAAGAAAGGAAGAAAGAAAGGAAGGAAGAAGAAAGAAACAAAGAAGAAAAAGAAACAAAGAAGTAAGAAACAAAGAAGAAAACAAAGACAGAAACAAAGAAGAAAAGAAAGAAACAAGGAAACAATAGATGGAAGGAAGTAACAAAGCAAAGAAGGAAGGAAGGAAAGCAGGCAGGAAGGAAGGAATGAAGGAAGACAAGAAGGAAAGAAGGAAGAAAGGAAGGAAGGGAGGAAGGAAGACAGGAAGGAAGCAAGGAAGGAACTGAAGAAGGAAGGAAGGAAGGAAGGAAGGAAGGAAGGAAGGAAGGAAGGAAGGAAGGAAGGAAGGAAGGAAGGAAGGAAAGAAGGAAGGAAGGAGGAACTACCTTTTCAGTTTTCAGCTGTGCAGATTCTAGATACAAACACCTGGTCATCTCAGAAAGGGAACTCTGGACACTTTCTGTTAGAATAATAATAATAACAACAATAATAATAATAATATGAGAAATCAATACTGTGCCGAGAAAGAAACCATAATTGTATAAGTAAATGTGATTGGACAGAGCTCTGGGGGAAAGACACTAATTACTGATGCTTTTATGTTTCACTGACTCCGATGTGAGGTCTATGTACCCAGGATTTAGACTCAGAGGATCAGGGTTTGAAGCCTACCTCTTATACTTCTCAGCTATGTGACCTCAGGCAATTCTTTTATCTTCTCTAGGGCTCAGTTTCCCCAATTGTAAACAGATCACTAACATTCTTTTCAACACTAAATCTACGATCACATCAGCCTGTGTTTTCAGCTCTGTGAATCTGGGCCCTGAGAAGGGAAGTTGGTCATTACACCTGAGTTGAAGTGTTGCCAAATAGTGAAATTCCCAGTTTATCTGGGTGAGATGAATGAACTGCAAAAATAAAAAGACCAAAGTGCAACCAGGCTCTTAGTGATCGTTGCACAAAATTTGAGGAGATGGTGAGATTCAGGGCAAAGGTCACTGACCCTAAAATTAGATAGCATGGTTGAAAAGGCTCCTTCTGGGGTATAGCTCTTTAATCTTGGGCACATGATTTAACCTAAAATACAGTTTCTTTAGTTCTGAAATGAATAATTTACACTAAATAGATGGTCTCTAAGGTCCCTTCCAGGTCTAGATCTCTGATCATGTGATGCTGTGCTCCAAATCAGACACTGACAAGGAAACTACATACATTCTATGTCTTAAGGCCCTTCCCAGAACTGATGTCTAATGGTCTCTGTGCTAAGACCTGTATCAGTTCCAAATTTCTGTGCTTCAAGATCTAAAATACCTTTCCCCAAAGAGAACCAGAAACATAAAAATCAGAAACACAAGGAGATCTCAGTGTTGCTAAGAGAGCAGTGGCGAGGAAATAAATTTTGAGACATGGGTCAACTTCTTCCCCAAAGGAAGCAGAGCCCATAGTGTGGGGAGGGCAGGCAATTATCCAGTGTTTGTCTCTAACAAGGGGCTCAGGGAATTGGAGCCTTGGGTCCACGGACTCCCTGTAAAGTACTCACGATGATCCCCATGCATCATTCCTAGGAAACTGAATAGACTCCTGCTCTCACACACATCACCTCAGGCAAAGCTTCAAGCCCTCCTGCTCCTAGAAGAAAACACAGCTTCGGCTAGTTACCTCTTTGAAATTTATATGTCAGTAGGGGCCCTGGAAGGCAACAGATTGGTCCTTTAAGACCAAGGGAGAAGATCCAAGCAAACAGCCAAGTAAGCACATAGGCAGGGGGCACTCTCTGCTCGTTTGAAGGTCAGTCTGACCCTAAATAATGCTGCGAATGTGTCTCAAAGAATCTCAGAAACATATTGCTAAAACGGACTTCAGAACATAGAATGTCAGAATCGGAAAGGCTGTTAGAACATAAAGTTTCAAAGACAGAAAGGACTTAATTTATGAATAGGGCTAGAGGAGAGTTGAGAATATAAAATGGTTAAGGTCACGGTCAAAAGGAACTTAGAACAAAGAATGTCAGAGCTGCATAGGACTGAAAATAGACTGCTGGTGCTCTCCCTGACTAAAGCATCTCCTCATTCTAGCTCACCCTCCACTCAGCTGTGAAATTGATCTTCCTAAGGTACAGGTCTGACCACACTATTCCCATTTTCAAATGGATCTCAGTTGCCTTGGAGATCAAATCTAAAATCTTCTGCTTGGCCTTTAAAACCATTTATAATTTGAACCTTTTCTACCTTTCCTGGCTTCTTACATCTTACACCTCCACAGGTACTCTGAAATCTAGTGACACTGACCTCCTGGTTTTTCCTCACATCAAACTCTCTATCTCCGGAATATAAGCATTTTCACTAGTTGGAACTCTCTCCAATGTCCTCTCCACCTCCCACCTTCCCGGCTCCCTGCAAGACTCAGCTAAAGTCCTTTCTTCTAGAAGAAGCCCTTCCTTAATCATAATGCCTTTCCACAGAGACTACCCCAGATTTATCCTGTATGGAGCTGGTTTGCACATTGTTGTTTGCATGTTTGCATGTCTCACCCATTAGAGGGCAAGCTCCCTTGGAGCAGAGATTGTTTTCTGCCTTTGTATCTCCAGGGCTCAGCACAGTTCCTTGCACATAGTAATAAATGCTCACTGACTGACTGACTGGCTGACTGACAAGTTGCTTTGGACATAAAATGTACAAACTGGGAGGGACTTTAGAATGTAGGAGGTATAAGAGCAGAACCCAAGGGGACTCTCAAGTGCAGCTCGTAGAATTTTAAGGTTGGAAGGAACTTTAGAAATTAGAAAAGAAAATATTGGACCTAATAGGAAAGGAATCCTTTTTAGAAACCAAATTTAGAAGTGGGAGGGACCTCAGAATCAATCTATCAGTCCATGTATATTAAGCAGCTATTATGTGACTGGCAATATACAAATTGCTTGGGATCCAATATAAAATTTATTACTCCCTGCTCTCAAGGAACTTTCACTCTACCTGTGGAGATGGCATGCACATATGTGAGCATTTATAAAATAAAACAAAATAAGTGAAAAGTGGTTTCGGGGAGGAAAGAGACAACCAACTGGGCTGGCTGCTCAATGTATCAGGACAGGTTTCACATAAAAATCCTCAGGATAACTTTGAAAAGAAACTGGTCATTCCAACAGGCAGAGGCAACAAAGCAGAATATTCAAATTATGGGGCACAGCCAGTGCAAAAGCACAGTGGTGGGACATGGGACTCATGTAGGTCAGGAAGAACAGAAAAGCTAGGAAATATGTCAATAAATTACCTTTCTGTAAGACGATGCTATTTCCTAAAATGCAAAATTCAACCTACTCCTCTCTCCATCCACAAATGAGGAAAGAAGAATATCATGGAAGGAAAGGGAGAAAACTTTATTGTCATGAATATGAATGTGTATCTTGGGATCTAGCCATATGGATTCTAGACCTGGTTTGCTGCCCACAACTAAAAGCCCACAGCTTGGCCTACTTAGCTATTTGAAACTTAACTGTCAGTAGGGGCCCTGGGAAGGCAACAGCTCAATCCTTCAAGAACAAAGAGATGATACTGCCCAAACACCAAAGTAACTGCATGGACAGAGGGCATTTTCTGTTTATTTGAAGGTCAATCTCACACAAAGCAATGTTGTGCGTGTGCCTTGAAGAACTTCAGAAACTTATTGCTAAAAGGGATTTGAAAGTGTGGAATGTCAGAACTGGATGGGCTGTTGGAATATAGAACATATAATTTCAAAGACAGAATTAAAATATGAATAGGGCTAGAGAAGACCTTAGAACATAAAATGTTCAGGCTCTACAGGAACTTAGAACATAGAATGTTAGAGCTGCATAGAGGTAAAAATAGCCTGCTAGTTGGTCCCTATGCTTTAACTTAGTTGTATCATTTGTAAAATTAGTCAGTGGGTTCTAAGACTAGATTATTTCAAAGATCAGGGGATTTAGCACTAGGAGGGTCCTTGAAGCAAAAAATGTCAGAGACAGAAGATCCCTGACAATATAGAATGTAAGATCCAGAAGAGATTTGTAACAAAGATGTTCAAACCTCAAAGCAGGAAGCATATGGCCCACATCTCCCATAAGTACTATCAGAGAAAGATTGAAATGTAATTGGGAAATATTTAACAAAATAAATAAAAATATAATAAAACATAAATAACACTACATTTTGGAAGTAATTCACTATGTAGCCTACAGGAATCTTTATGTACAAAATAGTAGACCCATTTCATTTTGATTTGACATCACAGCTCTAGAATAGAGATAATTAATGCTGACAGAGCCTGTAGAACATAGAAAAACTGAGTGCTAGACTGAAAAGGACTCAAGACCAGAAAATGTACAATGTTAAAGCGGGAGCTTCAGAGCTGGATGAGACCTTATACAATAGAATATAAGGCACGGAAAGGACCTAAGACCAACTTGTGAAAATTTAGCTACCAGGAACAACAGCTGATCCAGGTCACAGAATCTATTAGTGGAAGACCTTGGGCTAGAACCTAGGTCTCTTGAGTCCCATTCCAATACTCTTTGTCCCATACAATGATGACTCTGTTTCTCAAATCTTAGAAGTTAGAGAGGAATCCAATTTCCAGACACAGATACAGAAATTGTCACTTTCAGAATCTCCTGTCTTACTTCACTCCCCAAAACATCCTTATTCAGCAACATATTTAACTTCCATGTGTTTATTAGATTGGGAACAATGAAGGACGTTCCTCTCCCCAACTGAAAGTGACAGGTTACAGTTGGCACAATCTAATGAGGAGAGTACTGGGCTTGGTGCTGGAAAAACTTGGGGTCAATTCCTGTGAAAAGCCACAGGCTTAGTGCACATATGTTTTAGGAAGGCATTTCAAAGTCTCTCTTGCAGTTACTGTGGACGGCAAGGAGAGATGTGGGCTAGATGTTAGTGCAAAGAAATAGTCCTTCAGATGTGGTGGGTTCCCTGTCTCTAAAGGTCTTTAACTGGAGGTGAAACCACCATTTATGAGAACATCATAGAGGGGATTTCTATTCATGTGTGCGCGAACTGCATGGTTGAGACTATGATACTATTTTAACCAAGACTTGAAGGAATTCAGGAAAACTAGAATGGAGAGATAATTAGGTAGAGAATGGCATGTGGGACAACCAGTGAAAATACCCAGAATCAGAGGATGAAGTATCTTGTATAAGGAATATCAAAGAGGTCAATGTCATTCCATCAGAAAATGGAGAGCATAGGGAAGTAAGGTGTAACAACATTGAAAAGATAGAAGGAGACAAAGTTATAAAGAGCTTTGAAAATCAGATAAAGGATTTTATGTTTGATTATGGAAGTAACAGGAAGTCACTGGAGGTTTGTTTTTATACAGAGGTGATAAGGGCAGTTTGGCACTTTAGGAAGATCAATTGAACAGCTGAGTGGAGAATGAACTGGAGTAAGGAGAGACTTGTGGCAGAAAGACCAACCAGCAGCCTATTGCAATAATCCAGGGGTGAGGTGAGGAGGGCCTGAACCATGATGAGGTCAGTGTCGTAGGGGAGAAGGAGGGAGATAAGAGAGATGTCACAAAGTTAAAATTGATAGGACTTGCCAAAAAGATTTAGTTGGGCTCTGGTGGGATGAGACAGAGTGAGGAATGGTGACTGGGGGGATTGTGGGGCTTTCAACAATAGCTGAGAAGAAAACAAAGAAGTTTAGAAAGAAAGGGGGTTAATATAGAGGGAAAAGAATAAGTTCAGAATTGGACCTGTTGAGTTTAAGATATCTGGTTTCATACACTTACTAGCTATGTGACCCTGGGCAAGTCACTTAACCCTATTTGCCTCTGTTTTCTCATCAGTAAAGGAGAAAATGGCAAACCATGGCAGTATCTCTGCCAAGAAAACCCCAAATGGGGTCAGGAAGAGTCAGAAACCACTGAAACAACTAAACCAAAAAGGGGACATCCAGTTCAATATGTCCAGGTGGCAGTTGTAGATGGGAGACTAGAGATCCAGAGAAAGGTTAGGGCTGGATAAGAGGATCTGAGAATCATGCACATAGCAATAATAATTGAATCCACCTTGTTCCTCCCATCTCTTTCCTAGATTTCCTCCCATGAGTATACTGTCTAAATATCTAGTGCTACTTGACTATGCATCTCTTTATGTCTTCTATCCTTTTGTATAAATGTACCTTAACACAGTCATTTTAACAATGGGTCTCTCCCCACCAAGTCTCAGTGAAACAAATTAAAATGTGCACCCTATTAGAAGGATTCATCTTGCTACTCACCTACACTCTGTGCATTCTTATAAACCTCTTAGGCCGTGGTCTTGGCTTGACTGTGGGCACCTTTTAGGTTATTCTCCCCTATTAATTACTGGTTCTCTACTGCTCTTATGTTTCCTGGCCTATATTTCCTACCAGCTCTGATAGTATCTCATACAGTAACAACAAAATTCAAAGCAATAAAACAATATCTAGAATATCTTTATACAACAGCAGATAATCACTTCTCAGCTATAATATACATGCCTGTGTACTTGTCCAAATGTGGTCAAGTTCCCTATTTTCTCACTTCTATGATATTCTCTATGCATATATCCCTAAACCACCCAATGATGTACCACGTCATTAACATTCTCATAAGGTTGAAATACCTCAACTCAATTTTTAGTCTCAAAAACAATTTCTATGAACACCAAACTACCCCTGTGATAACAGTGTGTATGCGCCAATGCACCCCTCATTAGGATGTTGGCACACTATATGATATTTCTGTCTTTCAGCAGCTCTGGTCATTTCCAAAGCAAAATTTCTGGTTTCAGAGGAAAGAAGCACATGAGTGACTGTTTCTATTACAGTCTTATAATCCCAGATTACATGGGTCTCTTTTAATACAGAAACAGTTGAGGATAGACAAAACTTGGTGCTCTCTGGCATGCTTATCGATTTTATAAATCTCTTTAAAATAGTATCATTTTAACAGGTGTTGCACAAAGGACATGGAGGAAGCTTTCTTTCCAAACTTCATGGCAATGGCTGGTGTTGTCTCCAGTTCCAAATCTTCCCATCCAGTACAAAGGATGACAGTGTAATAAGGCTCTATGGATAAAATATTATCAAAAAACCAAGTAAATGACCACAACCACATTACAATAAAATTTTGAGGTCAAAACAATAGAAATGACTGACTGAACCTTAAACTCCTCTGGTTGCTACACTACTTTAAAGGTCTATCATCTCATCTATATAACCCTCCCTCTACTAATGCAGATTATAATCCCTCTATAGCTTCATTGGAGTGCTGTTAATTAAAAAACAACATCCTGTGTGCAGTCTGGCAAGAGATTCTCTCAACTCCAATTGACTGTGCCTCTAATATTAGACATCATTTTCCACCCCACCTTTCCAGACCGAACCCTGGATTTTGACAAACAAAAATAACCAAAATCAACCAATTACACACCTAGGCTGATGGCTCATGCATTATGCTTATCGAGAATCTGATGTAATTTTTAAGTGTAGGTCTTCTTATGATGTCTCTGTGGTCAATGAGCTCCATTATCACCCTATTTTTTCCAATGACTTTCCTCTAGTTTGAAATTCATTCCGTTCACCTCTTGATCTACACATGAAACAGTCTGATGGGACAGAGCATAGAACCAGTTGTCAGCATCCCTGATTTTCATTCTTCTATTACAACTTCCTAGCCGTATGATTCCTGGTCCTTAATTTTTTTAGCTATAAAACCATGGAAAAATTATTAAGGAGGTACTTCATAGAGCAAGACAAAACAATAACAAACTTCCAATATCAATAGTCATTTATCTACTTTTTCAGGTATTTGCCACCACAAAGGATATTGTCAGGATTTTTGTTGTTGCCTTTGCCTTCCCTAAGTTATATGCCCAGCATTGATATCTCTGAGATAAAGAACATGAACAGTTTAGTCAAATATCTTGAACAAATTCAAATTGAAAATGAATATATTTGGGTCACTTCATACTTCTGCCAAAAGGACATAACCATGCCTATCTTCCTGCAGAACCTCCAGCTCTGAGCATTCTTATCTTTGTCATCTTTGCCAATTTCCACTTTTTCATTCGCATTTTTATTATTATCAGGGATTTGTAGAATGATTTCAAGTGGTTATTTATAATTTGCCCTTCTTCTGAAAAATGTTTGTCTATCCTATTTCCACTTATCAGTTGTTATTGTGGAACATCTTTTCTGGATTCCCTGTATTTTTCCATCATACTCTATTAGCTTTGATATTTTTGCTTCAGTGTCATTATGTTTTCCACTATACTATATGTCTTTTAACTCTATCTTCACTGATTTTAAATTTTTATTTCTTTCTTTCCACCTGTTTTTCCCAAAAGACCCATGGAAGGAGAAAATTATTCAAGAGTCTCTGAATTCATCCTCCTCGGCCTTTCAGACCAGCCAGAGCAAGAGAGGTTCATGTTCCTTGTATTCCTGATTATGTATCTGATCACGGGACTGGGGAATTTGTTCATCATTCTGGCCATCAGGGCAGACTCACGTCTGCACACCCCCATGTACTTCTTCCTTACCAACTTGTCCCTGGTCGACATCTGCTCCACATCCACCACCATCCCCAAGATTCTGGCTAATTATATATCTGGGAACAAAACAATTCTTTACAACGGCTGCCTGGCACAAGTCTTCTTCTTCAGTTGGTTTGCAGGAATAGACAACATCCTTCTTGCCTCCATGGCCTATGACCGCTATATGGCTATCTGTGCCCCATTACACTATGCCATGGTCATGACCCAAGGGTCTGTGTCCTTCTGGTAGCAGTGTGCTGGCTTTGGGCTTGTGCTAATGCCCTGACACATGCTACTCTGCTGACCCATCTCTCATTCTGCGGCCACACTGATATCCCTCATTTCTTCTGTGACCGCCATGTGGTGATAAGATTGGCCTGCTCAGATACCTTCATGAATGATCTGATGGTCAACACAGTAGGAGGGCTAACGATTAGCATCCCTTTCATTGGCATCCTTATCTCCTACACCCGAATATTTGTGACTGTGCTGAAGATCCCATCGACTGTGGGGAAGTGGAAAGCTTTCTCCACCTGTGGCTCACACCCCACTGTGGTCTCTCTGTTCTATGGGACAATCATTGGAGTGTACTTCAGCCCCACATCCACACACACAGCCCAACAAGACACAGCAGCAGCCATGATGTACGCTGTGGTCACTCCTATGCTGAACCCTTTCATCTACAGCCTAAGGAACAAGGACATGAAAGGAGCCTTGAGGATACTCCTGTCTAAGAAACCAGGCCTCCCTTTGTGAATATGAGACATACTCAATAACCAGGCTTGATTTATACCAGGAATACCGAGATGGGTCAATATTAGGAAACCTATCAAACCTATATTAACCATATTAATGACAAAAATAACAAAAATTAAATTATTCCATTAACAGATGCAGAGAAAGTTTAAAAAGTATAGGAATAAATGGAGCTTTTGCTAAATTGATAATTAGTATCTATCTAAAACCAAGATCAAGCATTATCTGCAATGGGGATAAGCTAGAGATTTATCAAGGATAAAGCAAGGATGTCCATTACCACTATTACCACTCAATATAGTGCTAGGAATCCTAGCTGTAGGAAAAAGACCCCTTGCCAAAAAAAATGAAAATGAAGTGTAAATAAGAGAATTTCTTGCTCAAGCTTCTTGCTTCTATTGTACTAAGAAAAACTCTACCTCAGATTTTATCATGAACTTCCTGACACTATTTGCTTGAAGCATGCAGGTCACACATCTGCTGAATTCTATAAAATCAAGTTTGAGACATAAACGTCAGCTCCAATTTTCAGGAGGACTTTAACCATTAAAAGAGGAGACCACAGAGACAGAAGGAAGTTCCAAGTAAGAAGTCTTCAGGGGCAGACTTATATAGTAGAAATATGCATGGCTGGGTGATTCTTTTCTATTTCTTGGACTCCATTTTGTAACCTGGAATCCATCTTCTAACTTTGGTTTGCGACACAGTTTTAATTTCCTATATTAACTTACTAGCTACCTTATTGAACCACACCTTGGCCTTTCCTGACTTTTAACCTGCTATACAACTGTCTGCTACCCTGTTTCTTGGCATAGAGCCATCACCATCAAGATGGCCCAAGATTGGAATACTGGGCTATTCACTTACATTGCACCTAAAGATAAGCGCCACCACTATGCATATGAGGGGAGACAATTCATTTTCTACTTCCAATTTCTCTCTCTTTGTCCACCCTCTTACCCACCTATTTGAATGGACTCTCTTATTACATCTCCTTTCCACTTGTGCTCTTTAACACATCCATGAAAGCGGACATAAGTCAGTAGTCTCCAAGTCCTTCCTGTTGAACCATTCATGCCACCCAGAGCAGAAGAGGCTCCTGTTCTTCTTCTTTCTGCTTATGTACCTGATGACAGGACTGGGGAACCTGCTCCTCATACTGGCAATTAGGACTAATTCCCACCTTCACACACTCATGTAATTCTTCCTCATAAGTTTGTCCTTGGTCAACATCTATTTCACATCCACCACCATTCTTAAGATGCTGTTTTATTATAGATCAGGGAGCAAAAGAATTCCTGGTGTTCTTTGGTTGTTTTACAGGATTAGACAGTATACTAAAGTGAATTAATGACAAATAAAGTGAGAAAGTCTAGGAATACATTTCAGATAATAATGGCAACATAACAAAGAAAAACAGCTTTCAAATGGTTAACATCTTTACTCACCACAATGAATAATAATGATTCCAGAAGACAAATGATGAACCAGCCTATCTGCTCACTTCATGTTGAAAAAGATATATGTACTCAAAAGGCAAAATGAGGCATATATTTTGGGTCATGGAAATTTGTTCTACATGATTATGTATACTTTTTTGCATATAAGCCAATAGTGTTTTGTAGAGTTTTTAGAGAGTATGAAAGGAAACAAATGCTTATTAAGGAAAAGAAATAAAATCAATAATGAAGAAGAAGAAAAAAGGAGGAGGAACGGGAGGAGAAGGAGGAGGAAAGAAAGAAGGAACAAAGAAGGAAAGAAAGAAAGAAAGAAGAAAGAGAGAGAAAAAGAGAGAGACAAAAAGAGAGAAACAAAGAGAAAGAGAAAGAAAAAAAGAGAGAGAAAGAAAGAAAAAGGAAGGAAGGAACGAAGGAAGGAGGAGCCACATTTTCAGTTTTCAGCTGTACAGATTCAGAATACACACAGCTGATCCCCTGAGAAATGGAACCCTGG
This sequence comes from Trichosurus vulpecula, assembly GCF_011100635.1. NCBI lineage: Eukaryota > Metazoa > Chordata > Mammalia > Diprotodontia > Phalangeridae > Trichosurus > Trichosurus vulpecula. The sequence goes on along the minus strand of NC_050573.1, from coordinate 64,076,992 downwards.
CCACCTTCTTGGAAATTACGAGGACTGCAATAATCATAACAGAAATATTAGAAATCAGAAGAGATAGGGTATGTTCAGGGTGGTAGGGCCGTAGACAGAAATTGTCACTTTCAAAATATCTTGTCTTGGGGCAGCTAGGTTGCGCAGTGAATAGAGCACAAGCCCAGGAGTCAGGAGGACCTGAGTTCAAATCCAGTTTCAAACACTTGACACATGTACTAGCTGTGCGACGTTGGGCAAGTCACTTAACAGCAATCGACATGCCTTCCCCCCTCAAAAAAAAGAAAAAGAAAGAAATATTTGAAATCACTTTTTGCAGATGATACAATAATTTACTTAGAGAATCCTAGAGAATCAAGTAAAAAACTACTTGAAATAATAAGCAACTTTAGCCAAGTTGCAGGATATAAAACAAACCCACATAAATCCTCAGCATTCCTATACATTACTCACAAAGCGCAACAGCAAGAGATAGAAAGAGAAATTCCATTCAAAGTTACTGTACACACTATAAAATATTTGGGAGTCTATGTGCCAAGACAAACCCAGGGTCAGTATAAACATAATTATGAAACACTTTTCATGTGAATAAAATCAGATCTAAATAAATGGAAAAATATCAGTTGCTCATGGTTAGGCCAACCTAATATAATAAAAATGACAATTTTACCTAAATTAATCTATCGATTCAGTTCCATACCAATTGAACTACCAAAAAATTATTTTACAGAGCTGGATAAAATAATAATAACAAAATTCATCTGGAAGAACAAGAGGTCTAGAATATCTAGGGTATTAATGAAAAGAAATGCTAGAGAATGTGGCCTAGCCATACCAGATATCAAACTGTAGTATAGAGCAGCAGTCATCAAAACTACCTGGTACTGGCTAAGAAACAGAGTTGCGGATTAGTGGAATAGGATAGGTACACAAGATGGAGAAGTCACCAACTATAGCAATCTACTCTTTGATAAACCCAAAGAGGCCAGCTTCTGGGCTAAGAATTCATTATTTCACAAAAACAGCTGGGAAAATTGGAAAATGGTAGGGCAGAAAATGGACATAGACCAATATCTTACACCATATACAAAAATAAAGTCAAAATGGGTTCATGATTTAGGAATATAGGCTGATACTATAAGCAATTGGGGAGAGCAAGGAATAGTTTACCTATCAGAGTTATGGAAAAGAAAAGAATTCAAGACCCAACAAGAGATAGAGAGCATTACAAAACGTGAAATGGATAATTTTGATTATGTTAAATTGAAATGTTTTTATACAAAAAAGCCAATGCAACAAAGATTAGGAGGGAAGCAGAAAATTGGGAGAAAATCTTTACAACTAGTGTCTCTGACAAAGGCCTCATTTCTAAAATATACAGGGAACTGAGCAAAATATGTAGGAATACCAGTCATTCCCCGATTGAGAAATAGTCAAAGGATATGAACAGGCAGTTTTCAGAGGAAGAAATTAAAGATATCTATATGAAAAAGGCATATGAAAAAATGCTCGAAATCACTACTGATTAGAGAAATGCAAATCAAAAAAACTCTTAGATACCACATCTCTCCTGTCAGACTGGCTAAAATAACAAAACAGGAAAATGATAAATGCTGGAGAGGATGTGGGAAAACTGGAACATTGTTACATTGCTGTTGGAGTTGTGAACTGATCCAGCCATTTTGGAAAGCAATTTGGAACTATGCCCAAAGGGCTATAAAAATGTTCATACCCTTTGACCCAACAATACCACTTCTATGGTTGTATTCCAAAGAGATCACACAAGTGGGAAAAGGACCCATATGTACAAAAATACTTATAGTGGCTCTTTTTGTGGTAGCTAAGAATTGGAAATCAAAGGGATGCCCATCAATTGGGGAATGGCTGAACAAGCTGTGGTATATGAAGGTAATGGAATACTATTGTGCTATAAGAAATGGGGATGATACAGACTTCATAACAATCTGGAAAAACCTACACGACATAATGCTGAGTGAGCAGAGCAGAGCCAGGAGAACATTATACACAACCACAGATATATGGATTCTGTGAAGACTAACCTTGATAGACTTTGCTCTTCTCAGCAACACAAGGTGCAAAGACAACTCTATAGGACTCATGATGGAGAATGCTATCTACATCCAGAGAAAGAACTATGAAACATGAATGCAGATTGCTCTCCTTTCCCCACCCCCCCTTTTTTTTCTCTCTCTCTCTTTTGTTTTTGTTTTTGTGTTGCTCTTTTTTTTTGGTTCTGTTTTTTCTTTCTCATGATTCATTCCATTGGTCACAGTTCTTCTCCACAACTTGACTAGTGTGTAAACTAATTCATTGCGAAGTTATACATGGAAGTTATGTGGGATTCCATGCCATCTTGGGGAGGGAGGGGGGAGGGATGGAAGAAAATCTGGAACTCAAAATTATGTAGAACTGAGTGTTGTAAACTAAAAATAAATAAATAAATAAATAAATAAATAGAAATTTAAAAAAAGAAAGGTATATCTGCAAATAAATCCAAGAGAAAGTTCAGCAAACAAAACCAAATGCATTAGATGAAGAGAAACCAAGGAGAGAAAACTGTATGAAGGGCTGCTTCAAGATACCCTTGAATACTGCAGAGTTCCTTTGAAATGAACTTGACATTATATCCTAGGGGCAAAGGTGCATTGTTAAATATGGCATTTGCTCTGTACTTGCTTAGTTGACTTGGAATAATGGTATTGCTATGTGTAGAGGATATGGAGCTTTCTGCATTTTGCGGTGAAGTTAAGAGTTATCTTGAGACCAGAAAATATAGAATCTTAGAGCTGGAGCATCAGAGCTGGATGGGACCTTATACAATAGACTATCAGGCATGAAAAGGGCCTAAAGACCAACTTGTGAAAACTCAGCTACCAGGAGCAAAAGCTGATCCAGGTCACAGAATCTATTAGTGGAAGACCTGGGGCTAGAACCTAGGTCTCTTGAGTCCCATTCCAATACTCTTTATCCTACACAATGATGACTCTGTTTCTCAAATCTTGGAAGTTAGAGAGGATTCCAAATTCCAGACAGGGATACAGAAATTGTCACTTTCAGAATCTCCCATCTTACCTTACTCCCCAAAACATCCTTATTCAGCAACATAATTAACTTCCAGGTGTCTATTAACTTATGGAAACAATGAAGGACTTTCCCCTCCCCAACTCAAAGTAATAGATTGCGGTTGGCACAATCTAATGAACAGAGCACTGGGCTTGGAGTTGGAAAGACTTGAGATCAATTCCTGTGAAACGTCTCAGGCTTAGCTCATCTATATTTTAGGAAAGCATTTCAAAGTCTCTCGTGCAATTACTGTGGACAGCAGGGAGAGATGTGGGCTAGACATTAGTGCAAGGAAATAGTGCTTCAGATGTGGTGGGTTCCCTATCTCTGAAGGTCTTTAAGTGGAGGTGAAATCACCATTTATGAGGATGTAATAGAGGGAATTTCTATTCAGGTGTGAGTGAACTGCATGGTTGGGATTATGATAATATTTTACCAAGACGTGAGGGAATTCAGGAAAACCAGAAGGGAGAGATAAGGAAGTAGAGAATGGCATGTGGAACAACCAGTGAAAATGCTCAGAATCAGAGGATGAAGTATTTAGTATAAGGATCAGCAAAGAGGTCAAAGTCATTGCATCACAAAATGGAGAGCATAGGGAACTAAAGTGTAAGAAGACTGGAAAGGTAGGAAGGGACCAGATTATAAAAAGCTCTGAAAATCAAATACAGGATTTTTGTACTTGATCCTGAAAATAATAGAAAGTCATTGGAGTTCTTTTAATAGAGAGGTTATATTAATACAGAGGCACTTTAGGAAGATCAATTGAACAGCTGAGTGGAGAACAAACTGGAGTTAAGGAAAGACTTGTGGCAGGAAGACCAACCAGCAGCCTATTGCAATAATCCAGGTGTAAGGGAGCTCTCTTACCCACAGCAGTGGTGGCCTATGTGACTCTGGGCCAGCCCTTGTTCTGAGATACCTGGCTAAACCTAGATGTTGATGAAATTCACCAAATTGATTGGGCGGAGCCAAGATGGTGGCTGGAAAGCAGGGACTAGCATGAGCTCCCCACCGAGCCCCTCCAAAAACCTATAAAAAATGGCTCTGAACCAATTCTAGAACTGCAGAACCCACAAAATAGCAGAGGGAAGCAGGGCTCCAGCCCAGGACAGCCTGGATGGTCTCTGGGTGAGGTCTACCCTGCACAGAGCTGGGAGCGGAGCAGAGCAGAGAGGAGCAGAATCCAGCGTGGGCAGAGCAGACCAACCACACCAGGAGCCAGGCGGAGCGTGCCCTAGTGCCCTGAATCAGTGAGCTGTGGCAGTTACCAGACTTCTCAACCCACAAACACCAAAGGCAACAGAGAAGGTTAGTGGGAAAAGCTGTGGGAGTAGAAGGAGTTCGAGGTTTGGCCACCACTCCGGGGGCAGCGAAAGTGGAGCAGCTACAAAACTAGAGGTGCAGTTACTTCCGGCCCCAGGCCCACCTGGTGGGAGAAATTAAGTGGCGGATCAGAGCAGGAGTGCACAGCCTGCTGAAGATCTAAGTCCAGTCCAGGTTGGGGGTTCTTGGAGAAGGAGGAGTGCTGGTGTGGCAGAGCTGGCACTTCCCCTCAGACATGGAACTTAGTTCTCTTAACTCTACAAGCAGTCATACCCCGCTGAAAAACTCAAGGGTCAAGTTAGTCGGCTGGGAACATGGCCAGGCAGCGAAAACGCACCCAGATTCAGTCTCAGACTCTGGAATCTTTCTTTGGTGACAAAGAAGACCAAAACATACAGCCTAAAGAAGTCAACAAAGTCAAAGAGCCTACACCAAAAGCCTCCAAGAAAATCATGAACTGCTCTCAGGCCATGGAAGAGCTCACAAAGGATTTGGAAAAGCAAGTTAGAGAAGTAGAGGAAAAATTGGGAAGAGGAATGAGAAGAATGCAAGAAAACCATGAAAAACAAGTCAATGACTTGCTAAAGGAGAACCAAAAAAATACTGAAAAATACACTGAAGAAAACAACACCTTAAAAAATAGACTAACTTAAGTGGCAAAAAAGCTCCAAAAAGCCAATAAGGAGAAGAATGCCTTGAAAGGCAGAATTAGCCAAACGGAAAAGGAAGTCCAAAAGACCACTGAAGAAAATACTACTTTAAAAATTAGATTGGAGCAAGTGGAAACTAGTGACTTGATGAGAAATCAAGATATTATAAAACAGAACCAAAGGAATGAAAAAATGGAAGACAATGTGAAATATCTCATTGGAAAAACCACTGACCTGGAAAATAGATCCAGGAGAGATCATTTAAAAATTATTGGACTCCCTGAAAGCCATGATCAAAAAAAGAGCCTAGATATCATCTTTCAAGAAATTATCAAGGAGAACTGACCTGATATTCTAGAGCCACAGGGCAAAATAGAAATTGAAAGAATCCACAGATCCCCTCCTCAAATAGATCCCAAAAAGAAATCTCCTGGGAATATTGTCGCCAAATTCCAGAGCTCCCGGATCAAGGAGAAAATACTGCAAGCAGCCAGAAAGAAACAATTTGAGTATTCTGGAAACCTAATCAGAATAACCCAAGATCTGGCAGCTTCTACATTAAGAGATCGAAGGGCTTGGAATACGATATTCCAGAGGTCAATGGAGCTAGGATTAAAACCAAGAATCACCTACCCAGCAAAACTGAGTATCATGCTCCAAGGCAAAATATGGATTTTTAATAAAATAGAGGACTTTCAAGCTTTCTCAGTGAAAAGACCAGAACTGAATAGAAAATTTGACTTTCAAACACAAGAATCAAGAGAAGCATGAAAAGGTAATCAAGAAAAAGAACAAGAAAAAGAAATTGCAAGGGACTTACTAAAGTTGAACTGTTTTGTTTACATTTCTACATGGAAAGATGATGTGTATGATTCATGAGACCTCAGTATTAGGGTAGCTGAAGGGAATATGCATATATGTATATATGTTTATGTGTATATATATATATATATAAGCAAATGTGTATGTATGTATATATCTATGTGTATATATATGTATGTATAAAGAGAGAGATAGAGTGGACATACATTCAGAATGTATGTGTGCATATATATATACACATATATATATATATACATATATATATATATATATATATAGAGAGAGAGAGAGAGAGAGAGAGAGAGAGAGAGAGAGAGGGCATAGGGTGAGTTGAAGATGAAGGGAAGATATGTAAAAGAACTAAAATCAAATTAAGGGATGAGAGAGGAACATATTGAGAGAGGGAGATAGGGAGAGACAGAATGGGGTGGATTATGTCGCATAAAGGTGGCAAGAGGAAGCAGTTCTGTGGGAGGAGGGGTGAGGGCAGGTGAGGGGGGAATGAGTGAATCTTGCTCTCATCAGATTAGGCCTGAGGAGAGAATACCATACATACCCAATTGGGTATCTTACCCCACAGGAAAGAAGAGGGAAGAAGATAAAAAAGGGGGGGATGATGGAGGGAAGGGCAGATGGGGGTGGAGGTAATCAAAAACAAACACTTTCAAAAGGGGACAGGGTCAAGGGAGAAAATTCAATAAAGGGGGATGGGTTGGGAAGGAGCAAAATATAGTTAGTCTTTCACAACATGAGTATTGTGGAAGGGTTATACATAATGATACACATGTGGCCTATGTTGAATTGCTTGACTTCTTGGGGAGGGTAGGTGGGAAGGGAGGAGGAAGGAGAATTTGGAACTCAAAGTTTTTAAAAACAGATGTTCAAAAACAAAAAAAAAGTTTTTGCATGCAACTAGAAAATAAGATACACAGGCAATGGGGAGTAGAAATTTAGCTTGCCCTAGAAGAGGGGAAGGGAAAAGGGGATGGGAGGGGAGTGGGGTGACAGAAGGGAGGGCTGACTGGGGAACAGGGCAACCAGAATATACGCCATCTTGGAGTGGGGGGGGGAGGGTAGAAATGGGGAGAAAATTTGTAATTCAAACTCTTGTGAAAATCAATGCTGAAAACTAAATATGTTAAATAAATAAATTAAATTTAAAAAAAAAGATATCTGGTCTCAGACACTTACTAGATGTTTGACCCTGGGAAAGTCACTTAACCCTGTTTCCCCCCAGTTTATTTATCTGTAAAATGAGCTGGAGAAGGAAGTGGCAAGACACCCCAGTATCTCTGCCAAGAAAACCCCAAATGGAGTCTGGAAGAGTCAGACACAACTGGAAAAACTAAACAAAAAGGGGAGATCCGGTTCAAGATGTCCAGGTGGCAGTTGTAGATGGGAGACTAGAGATCAAGAGAAAGGTTAGGGCTGGATAAGGGGATCTGAGAATCATTCACATAGCAATAATAATTGAATCCACCTTGTTCCTCCCATCTCTTTCCTAGATTTCCTCCCATAAGAATACTGTCTAACTATCTAGTCCTACTGGAATATCCATCTCTTTAGGTCTTTTGTCCTTTTGTATAAAATGTACCTTAACACAGTCATTTTAACCATCAGTCTCTCCCCACCAAGTCTCAGTGAAACAATTTAAAATGTGCATCCTATTACAAGGATTCATTTTGCTACTCACCTACACACTGTGCATTCTTACAGACCTCTGAGGTCATGGTCTTGGCTTGACTGTGGGCTCCCTTTCAGGTTATGCTCCGCTATGAATTACTGGTTCTCTCCTGCTCTTATTCTTCCTAGTCTGTATTTCCGCCTCCCTCTGGTAGTATCTCGTACCGTAACAACAAAATGCAAATCAATAATAACAGTGTCTACGAGATCATTGTAAAAAGGCAGAAAATCACTTCTCAGCTATAATAAATGTGTGTATGTACTTGTCCATATGTGTTCAAGCACTTTGCTTTCTCACTTCTGTGATATTCTCTATGCATATATCCCTAAACCACTTAATAATGTCCCACACCGTTAATATTCTCCATAAGGTTGAAATATCTCAACTCAATTTTTAGTCTCAAAAACAATATCCATTGCCTAAATCCCAGGATCCCAAAGCTCCCACCATGATAGCATTGTGTATATGCCAACGTACCCTTCATTAGGATGTTGGCACAATATTTGGTATTTCTATCGTTCAACACCTCTGTCATTTCCAAGGCAAAATTTCTACTTTCAAAGGAAAGGAGCACATGAGTGACTATTGCTACTATAACCTTACAATCCCAGATTACGTGGGTCTCTTTTAATACAGAAACAATTTAGTATAGATGAAACTTTATGCTCTCTGGCATGCTTATCAATTTTGTGAATCTGTTTAAAAGAATATCATTTTAAAAGGTGTTGCACAAAGGACACGGGGGAACGTTTCTTTCTGTGCTTCATGCCAATGGCTGGTATTGTCTCCAGATCCAAATCTTCCCATCCAATGTAAAGTATTACAGTGTAGCATAGCTCTATGAATAAAATACTATCGAGAAACCAAGGAAACGACCCCACCCTCATAACAATAAAATTTTGAGGTCAAAATGATAGACATGACTGACTGAACCTTAAACTTCTCTGGTTGCTACAGTACTTTAAGGATGTATCATCTCATCTACATAACCCTCCCTCCACTAATATACATGATAATGCCTCTACAGCTTCATTTCAGTGGTGCTGATTAAAAAACAACATCCTGGGGCAGCTAGGTGGTGCAAGGAGTAGAGCACCGTCCCTGGAGTCAGGAGGACCTGAGTTCAAATCCAGCCTTAGACACTTGACACATGTACTAGCTGGGTGACCTTGGGCAAGTCACTTAACCCCAACTGCCCTGCCAAATAGCAAAAAAAAATAAATATCCTGTGTGCAATCTGGTAAAGAGATTCTCTCAACTCAAATTGACTGGCCCTTAAACATTACACACATCATTTTCCACCTCAACCTTCCAGACTGAACCATAGATTTTCACAAATAAAAATAACCAAAATCAACCCATTACAAACCTAGGCTGATTTCTCACACATTATGCTTATCGAGAATCTAATATAATTTCTTTATGTGTAAGTCTGATTATGATGACACTGTGGTCAATGAGCTCCATTAGCTCCCTGTTTTTTCCAATGACTTTTCTCTAGTTTGAAACTCATTCTGTTCACCTCTTGACCCACACACAAAGCAGTGTGATGGGATAGAGCATAGAAACAGTTGTCAGGATCCCTGATTCTTGTTCTATTACAACTACTTTCTAGCTGTATGATTCCCGGTCCTTAATTTTTTTTTACCTATAAAATCAGGGAAAAATTATTAAGGAGGTACTTAATAGAGCAAGACAAAATAATAACAAACTTCCAAAATCAAGTCATTTCTCTGCTGTTTTCAGGAATTTGCCACCACAAAGGATTTTGTTATGACTTTTGTTGTTGCCTTTGCCCTCCTTAACTTATATGCCCAGCATTGGGATCTCTGAGATAAAGAACATGAACAGGTTAGTCAAATATTTTCAACAATTTCAAATTGAAAATGAATATATTTGGGTCACTTCATACTTCTGCCAAAAGGACATAACCATGCCTATCTTCCTGCAGAACCTCCAGCTCTGAGCATTCTTATCTTTGTCATCTTTGCCAATTTCCACTTTTTTATTCGCATATTTATTATTATCAGGTATTTGTAGAATGATTTCATGTAGTTATTTATAATTTGCCCTTCTTCTGAAAAATGTTTGTTTATCCTATTTCCACTTATCAGTTGTTATTGTGGGACATCTTTCCTGGATTCCCTTTATTTTTTCCATCATAGTCTATTAGCTTTGATATTTTCTTCAGTGCAATTATGTTTTCCACTATCATATATGTCTTTAAACTCTATCTTCACTGATTTTAAAGGAAAAAATTTTCAAATCAATTTTGAATGGGCTGTTTTAAATTTTTATTTCTTTCTTTCCACCTGGTTTTCCCAAAAGACCCAATGGAAGGAGAAAATTATTCAACAGTCTCTGAATTCATCCTCCTCGGCCTTTCAGACCAGCCAGAGCAGGAGAGGCTCATGTTCCTTGTATTCCTGATTATGTATCTGATCACAGGACTGGGGAATTTGTTCATCATTCTGGCCATCAGGACAGATTCACATCTGCACACCCCCATGTACTTCTTCCTTACCAACTTGTCCCTGGTTGACATCTGCTCCACATCCACCACCATTCCCAACATGCTGGTTAATTATATATCTGGGAACAAAACAATTCTTTATGTCAGCTGCCTGGCACAACTCTTCTTCTACAGTTGGTTTGCAGGAACAAATAGCATCCTCCTTGCCTCCATGGCCTATGACCGCTACATGGCTATCTGTGCCCCATTACACTATGCCATGGTCATGACCCCAAGGATCTGTGTCCTTCTGGTATTAGTGTGCTGGTTTTGGGCTTGTGCTGGTGCCTTGACATATACTATTCTGTTGACCCAACTCTCATTCTGCGGCCACACTGAAATCCCTCATTTCTTCTGTGACCTCAGTCCCCTGCTAAAGTTGGCCTGCTCAGATACCTTCATCAATGACCTGATGGTCAACACAGTGGGGGTGCTAACAATTATCATCCCTTTCATCGCCATCCTTAGCTCCTATGCCCGAATATTTGTGACTGTGCTGAAGATCCCATCAACTGTGGGGAAGTGGAAAGCTTTCTCCACCTGTGGCTCGCACCTCACTGTGGTCTCTCTATTCTATGGGACAATCATCGGAGTGTACTTCAGCCCCACATCCACCCACACAGCCCAACAAGACACAGCAGCAGCCGTGATGTACCTTGTGGTCACTCCTATGCTGAACCCTTTCATCTACAGCCTAAGGAACAAGGATATGAAAGGAGCCTTAAGGATGCTCCTCACTAGGAAACTAGGCCTCTCTTTGTGACTATGAGACAGCCTCAATAAGCAAACTTGATTTATACCAGAAATGCAGGGATGGGTCAATATTAGGAAACCTATCAAACCTATATTAATGATATCAATGACAAAAATAACAAAACTTAAATTATTCCATTAACAGATGTAGAAAAAGACTAGAAGTGTAGGATAAATGGACCTTTTCGAAATCGATAATTAGTATCTATCTAAAACCAAGAACAAGCATTATCTGTAATGGGGTACAATGGTAATTAAGGTGGGACTTTCTGCTGTTGACCTTTAAATGATTCTGGCCTTTGTTTGAATGGGGCCGAAAAAGTGGGATGTTTTTGTATTTCTCAGCACTGAGACCATTGGGAGCCATTGATTTGTATCTGATGTGATATTGGCGGTGGGGAACTTCTCCAGGCCCAGCCTGGGTGAGGTCAGGGCCCTCGGGCCCAGAACAGGATATATAAGCACAAAAGTTGGCGTTCTTGCTCGGAGCTCTGAGCCACAGCAGGAGTGGCGTGGCATGTGACTCTAGGCCAGCCGTTCTAATGAGCTCCCCGGCTGTACATCCAGATGTTGAAAACTACGAATTGTATTTGGTCTGTACTTCAGGGTGCTGGCTTTTTCCCCTGAATTAGGTGGATGTTATTTGTATGCTGGATTAAAGTAAGATTGTTAATGCCTTAACGCTGCTTTCCTTAAGTAAAGCGGATCAAAAGGACCTGTGTTCTCAGCTTTCTGGGTGCCGGTTGTTGGTGGACCTTACACCCCCACAGAAGCTGCCAGCTAGATTGTTGATACATGGGGATAAGCTAGAGATTCATCAAGAATAAAGCAAGAATGTCCATTAGCAGCATTACTATTCAATATAGTGCTAGGAATGTTAGCTGTGGGGAAAAGACCCCTTGCCAAAAAAATTGAAATTGAAGTGTAAATAAGAGAATTTCTTGCTCACGCTTCTTGCTGCTATTGTTCTAAGAAAAAGTCTACCTCAGACTTAATCGTAAACTTCCTGACACCGTATGCTTGAAGCATGAAGGTCACACATCCACTGAAGTCTATAAAATCAAGTTTGAGACATAAACATTAGCTCCAATTTCCAGGAGGACTTTACCCTTTAGAAGAGGAGATGTCAGAGGCAGAAGGAAGTTCCAAGTAAGAAGTCTGCAGGGGCAGATTGATGCAGTAGATGCATGGCTGCGTGATTCATTTCTATTTCTTGGCCTCTGTTTTGTAACCTAGAATCCGTCTTCTAACTTTGGTTTGTGACTCAGTTTTAATTTCCTGTATTAACTTACTAGCTACCTTACTGAATCACACCTTGGCCTTTCCTTACATTTAACCTGCTATACAACCATCTCTTACCCTGTTTCTTAGCATAAGGCCATCACTGTCAAGAAGATCCAAGATTACCCTGTTTCTTGGCATAGAGCATCACCATCAAGATGGCCCAAGAATAGAATACTAGGCCATTCACTTGCGTTGCACCTGAAGATAAGACCTGCTACTATGCGTATGAGGGGAGACAATTCATTTTCTAGTTCCAATTTCTCTCTCTTTCTACACCCTCTACCCCACACATTTGAATGGACTCTCTTAAATTCTTCTTTCATCTCCTTTCCACATGAGCTCTTTAAGAGATCCATGGAAGGGGACATCAGTCAGTAGTCTCCAGGTTCATCCTCTTGAGCCATTCAGGCCAGCCAGAGCAGAAAAGGCTCCTGTTCTTCTTCTTTCTGCTTGTACTTGATGACAGGGCTAGAGAACCTGCTCATCATACTGGCAATTAGAACTAACTCCCACCTTCAAACATTCATGTACTTCTTCCTTATAAGCTTGTCCTCGATCAACACCTATTTCACATCCACCACCATCCTTAAAATGCTGTTTTATTACATATGGGGGAGCCAAAGAACTCCTGGTGTTCATTAGTTTTTTTCCCAGGATTAGACAGTATGCTAAAATGATTTAGTGAAAAATAAAGTAAGAAAGTCTAGGAAAACATTTCAGATAATCATGACATTATAAAAAAGCAGCATTCACGTGGTTAACATCTTTACTCATCACAATGACTATCAATGATTCCAGAAGACAAATGGTGAACCAGGATACCTACTCACTTCATGTGGAAAAAAATATATGTACTCAAAAGTCAAAATGAGACATATATTATTGGACATGGAAATTTGTTTAACTTGATTTTATCCATTTGTTTTGTATATAAGGCAATAACGTTTTGTGGAGTTTTTAGAGAGTATGAAAGGAAACAAATGCTTATTAAGGAAAAGAAATAAAATCAATAAGGAGTAAGAAAAAAAGGAGGAGGAAAAGGAGGAAAAGAAGGAGGAAAATTCAGTTTCTTTAATTCTGAAATGAATAACTTTGATGAAATAGATGGTCTCTGAGGTCCCTTCCAAGTCTAGATCTCTGATCATGTGATGCTGTGCCCCAACTGAGACTCTCACAAGGAAGTTACATACATTCTATGACTTAAGGCCCTTTCCAGCATTGAGGTCTTATGGTCTCTGTGCTAAGACCTGTATCAGTTCCCATTTTCTGGGTTCCAATATCTAAAATCCCTTTCCTGGAAGAGAACTAGAAACACAAGAACCAGAAACACAAGGAGATCTCAATGTTTCTGAAAGAGCAGTGTGATGAATATAAATTTTAAAACTTAAGTCAACTTCTTCCACAGAGGAAGCAGAGCCCATAATGGTGGAGAGGACAATTATCCAGTGTTTGTTTCTAACAAGGGCCTCAGGGAATTGGAGCCCTGGGTCCAGGGACTCCCTGTAAAATACTTACAATGATCCCTTCCTAGGGAACAGAACAGACTCCTGCTCTCATACACATCACCTCAGGCAAAGCCTCAAGCCTTCTTACTCCTAGATGAACCAACAACTTGGGCTAGTTAACATTTGAAACTAATATTTCAGTTGGGGCCCTGGGAAGGCAACAGCTTGGTCCTTCAGGACCAAAATAGAAGATCCAATTCAACTAAGTGAATAGGCAGAAGACAATTTCTATTCATCTGAAGGTCAGTCTCATACAAAGTAATGTTGTTAATGTGTCTCAAAGAATCTCAGAAACTCATTGCTAAAAGGGATTTGAGAACATAGAATGTCAGAATTGGAAAGGCTCTTAGAACATGGGGTTTCAAAGACAGAAGGGACTTAAGTTATGAATAGGACTAGAGGAGAGTTTAGAATACAAAATATTCAAGCTCAAAATGAACTTAGAACATAGAATATCGGAGCTGCATAGAACTGAAAATAAACTGCTGGTTGGTCTCCTTCTCTAAAGCCTCTCCTCACCTCAGCTCATCCTCCACTCAGCTGTCAAAATGATCTTCCTAAGGTACAGGTCTGACCACATCACTCCTCCATTCAAATGGATCTCAGTTGACTTCGAGATCAAATATTAAATCTGCTTGGCTTTTAAAACCCTTCATAATTTGCACCTTTTCTACCTTTCCTGGCTTCTTGCATCTTACACCTCTGCAGGTACTCTGAAATCTAATGACACTGACCTCCTTGTTTTTCCTCACATCAAACTCTCTCTCTCTCCAGAACAGAAGCATTTTCACTGCCTAGAACTCTCTCCAATGTGCTCTCCACCTCCCAAGTTCCCAGCTTCCTGCGAGGAGCAAAGGACTCAGCTAAAGTCCTTTCTTCTAGAAGAAGCCTTTTCCAGTCCTCCTTAATCTTAGTGCCTTTCCACTGACATTACCTCAGATTTGCCCTATATGTACCTGGTTTGCACATTATTGTTTGCATGTCATCTCACCCATTAGAAGGCAAGCTCTTTCAGAGCAGAAATTGTTATCTGCCTTTGTGTCTCCAGGGCTCAGCACAGTGCCTGGCACATAGTAATAAGTGCTGACTGACTGACTGACAAGTTCCTTTGCACATAAAATGTTCAACTGGGGTGGGGGGACTTTAGAATATAGGAGGTATAATAGCAGAGTCCAAGGTGACTCTCACACACAGTTCAAAGAATATTAATATTGGAAGGACCTTTAGAACTTAGAAAAGAAAATATTGGACCTAGTAGGAAAGGAAATCTTTTTTTTAGAAACCGAAGTTAAAAGTGGGAGGGATCTCACAATCAATCGATCAATGTTCAATAAGCAGCTATTATGTGACGGGTAATGTGCAAATTGCTGGGGAGTCAATATAAAGGCAGAGTAGAGAAAGCAGAGCATTCAAGGCACAGGGCACAGCCAGTGCAAAAGCACAGTGGTGGGGCATGGAGACTCATGTAGGTCAGGAAGAACAGAGAGGCTAGGAAGTATGTCTATGGAGTGTGTTTTCCTATCACAATTACCTCTGTAAGATGGTGCTATTTTCTATAATGCAAAATTCAACCTTCTCCTCTCTCCATCCACAAAAGAGGACTATCACGTAAGGAAAGAGGGAATGCTTTATTGTCATGAATGTGAACGTCTGTCTGGGGATATAGCCATATGGATTGTAGATTTTCTTGCCCACAGCTAAGAGCCCACAGCTGGGGCTACTTACCTATTTGAAACCTATCTATCACTAGGGGCTCAGGGAAGGCAATAGCAAAGTCCTCCAAGACCAATGAGAACATCCAGACCAAATACCCAAGTAAGTGCATAGACAGAGGGGCTTTTCTGCTCATTTGAAGGTCAAGCTCAAACAAAGTAAAGTTGTGAATTTGCCTTAAAGAATCTCAGAAACTTATTGCTAAAAGGGATCTGAAAATGTGGAATGTCAGAACTGGAAGGCTGTTGCAAAGTAGAACATAGGATTTCAAAGACAGGATTTAAAATATGAATAGAGCTAGAGAACACCTTGGAATATAAAATGTTCAGGCTCAGAAGGAACTTAGAACATCGAATATCAGAGCTGCATACAGATAAAAATAGCCTGCTAGTTGGTCCCTATGCTTTAACTTAGTTGTGTCATTTATAAAATAAGTCAGTGAGTTCTAAGACTAGATTGTTTCAAAGATCAGGGGATTCAGAACTAGGAGGGTCCTTGAAGCAAAAAATGTCAGAGACAGAAGGTCTCTGACAATACGCAATGTAAGATCCAGAAGAGGTTTATAACAGAGATGTTCAACCCTCAATGCAGGAGGCATATGGCCCACATCTCCCATAAGTACTATCAGAGCCAGATTGAAATGTAATTGGGAAATATTTAACAAAATAAATAAAAAATATAATAAAATGTAAATAACATTACATTTTTGAGGTAAGTCATTATACAGCCTACAGGAATCTTTATGTAAAAATTAGTGGACCCATTTCATTTTGAGTTTGACATTGCAGCTTTACAAGAGAGGTAATTAATACTGAAAAAGTGTTTAGAACATAGAAAAACTGAATGCTAGACTGAAAAGGACATGAAACCAGAAACTATAGAATGTTACAGCTGGAGCATCAGAGATGGATGGGACCTTATACAATAGACTATCAGGCACGAAAAGGACCTAAAGACCAACTTGTGAAAACTCAGCTACCAAGAGCAAAAGCTGATCCAGGTCACAGAATCTATTAGTGGAAGACCTGGGGCTAGAACCTAGGTCTCTTGAGTCCCATTGCAATACTCATTGTCCTACACAATGATGACTCTGTGTCTCAAATCTTAGAAATTAGAGAGGAATCCAATTTCCAGACAGGGATACAGAAATTGTCACTTTCAGAATCTCCTGTCTTACCTCACCATTATTCTTCTCCTATTTCCTAGCTTTATAATTCCTGGTCCTTAATTTTCTTATCTATAAAATTAAGGGAAAATTATGAAGGAGGTACTTCCTAGAGCAAGACAAAATAGTAGTAAACTGTCAGAATCAATAGTCATTTACCTACTTTGTTTTCAGGTATTTGCCACCACAAAGTAAGTTGTTGTGATTTTTTTTGGTATCTACTAGACTTTTATTGTTGCCTTCGTCTTCCTTAGGATTTTTGCCTAGTACTGAGAACTCTGAGATGAAGGACATGAACAGTTTAGTCAGATATCTTGAACAATTCCAAATTGAAAATGAATGCTGTTGGGTCACATCACAGCTCTGCCAAAAGGACATAACCTTGCCTATCTTCCCACAGAACCTCCAGCACTAAGCATTCTTATCTTTTGTCATCTTTGCCAATTTTCAGAGTATGAAGAGAAAACTAAGAAATTTTTCATCCACCTTTCTAGTAATATCAGGGATTTGGAGCATGATTTCATGTGACTATGAGACAGCCTCCTGGGCTTTCTCACACTGCAGTTGGACTGCTGTGACAAAAGGTTCTCAAAGAGTCTTCTCCAGTGTAAGATTCAGACTGTTCACCCCTAACCTGCCCAAGAAACACTGCAATGTGATGGATAGAGCATGGAACCAGCCATCAGAATGCATGGTTCTAGTTCTTCTACCATTTCCTGGCTGTGTGTACCTGAGTTAACCTGATCTTCAGTTTCCTTATTTATAAGATAAAGGAACAGCTACTCAGTTGGTACTTTATGTTGTTCAGTTCTTTCAGTCATGCCTGAAGCTTTGTGAGCACATTTGGGCTTTTCTTGGCAGATACTGGAGTGCTTTGCCATTTCCTCCTCCAACAGACTAAGGTAAACAAAGGTTAAGTGATCACACAATTAGTAAATGTCTGAGGTCAGCTTTGAACTCAGGTCTTCCTGACTCCAGGCCTGTGACTCTAACCACTGCATCATCCAGATGCTAGAGCTAGATAAAATGATAACAAAGTTCATTTTGAGGTACAAAATGTCCAAAATCTCAAAGAAAATAATTTTTAAAAAATTTTAAAAATAACTATGGAAATAAAGGAATACTCATACCTTGCTAGTAAAATTATGAATTAGTTAAAGAATTCTGGAAAGCAATTTGAAATCATGCAGATCAAGTAACTAAAGTATCTTTGACCTGTGGTTTCCAAAGCTGGGCAAATAACTTAAGGAGGTCACAATATATGAAGAAAAACTTCATATACAACGAAATATCAATAACTGCCCTTCTGTGGTAGCAAAGATCTGAGAAGAAAGTAGTTTCCCATTACCAAGGGACTCTCTAAACAAACAGTTCTTAAAACAAAAAAAAGACTGAAAATAATAATCAACCATATAAAAGATTGCTCTTTCTCACAAACAGGAAATAAAATGAAAATCTGTACAAATCTGAAGCTTCATCTCACACCCAGCAAATTGAAATGCTAACAAATATGTGAATATACAGTGTTAGAGGTGTAATGGAAAGAAAGATACACAAAAAGCCTGTTGCTGGAGCTGTGAATTGACTCATACTGTCTCACCGACACATTGTAAAGAGTGCTTTGGTTCATTCAAAGAATGGGGGAAAATCTGTGCAAAGAGACAGAGATTAGATGTGGGGAGTGATATGTAAGGAACAGCAAAAAGGTCAGTTTGGGTGTATTGAAGAGTGACTGAAAGGGAGTCATGTACAATAAGGCTAGAAAGGTAGATTGGAGCCTTGTTATGAAGGGCTGTAAAAGCAAAACCCAGTATGTTTTATCCACTAGAGATTATCGAACCAAAGAGCCATATGGTAAGATCTGGGTTTAGAGATTAGCACTTTGGCATGGAAGGGGACAATATATTAGAAAGGGAAGAAATTTGAATCAGAAGACCAGAATGTTGGTGGTTATCATAATAGTCCAACATGTTACTTCTGGCCTGCACTAGGGTGGAAGTTACCTCCAGTAGCATTCAGCAGCACATGAGTAGTAGATGAAAAAAGCAAATAGTGAGAGAAATTCATGGTTGGGAAAGGCACTTTCCCCCAGTCCACAATTACCTATTCTATATGTAATAGGAATGAGAACATTTGGGAGCCCATGGTTTGTTGGATTAGGCATGACTAATCATGGAAGAGGTTACTTCTAAGCTGGAACCCAGTGGTGATAATAAAAGGGTGATTCTTGCCACTCAGTCTTGTTCTTCATGCCAGATACAACAGACAAGAATATGTCTCTGAGTTATTAGGAATGTTTGTAAGCAGAAGCACATCCCCCTTGTAGACACAAGATGAGAGCTTGTGCTTATGCTCATAATACAAATATTTCCTTTGGCACAAGAACTAGTGAACTACAGAAAGGCAGGTGGCATTGTGCCCTTCCTGGGCAATAAAGTAGTTGTGTAGTTGCTGACAGTATGGTTGCAGAGTCACCAGCAGCAGGAGCAGACAGGTTGAAAGGGAAGAGTCACCAGGCAGAGATAGGAGAGAGACAGACAGACAGAGATGGAAAGACAAAGAGAGAGATGGACAGAGACAGAGACAGAGAAGGAAAGGAGGAGAGAGGGAGGAACACAGAGAGAATGGAAGGAGGGAGGAAGATGGAAGGAGAGTTAGCTAATACTTATAATAGTGTTTTAAAGTTTGCAAAGCCCTTTACTTATGTTATTTCATTCGACCGTCATAGCCGCCCTGCAAGATAGATGCCATCATTATCCTAATTTTATAAATTAGGAAAATGAGGCACAGAAAAGTAAAGTGACTTTTCCAGGGTCACACAGCTAGAAAGGGTCTAAGGTGAAATTCAAACTCAGGTCATCTTGATTTCACATCCAACATGATGTCCACTGTTTTATCTACCTGGATTTTTGAATTACAGAGTTTCTGAGCCACGTACCAGTTACCCAGAGGAAGAATGCTTCTTAAACGGGATACTTCTCAGTGGAAAAGATCACCAGTAGTAGGATCATCTTATAACTGAAGGACTAAAAAAGCCCTCCCCTGGGTTGGCCATGACATCTAGACCTTCTGAGTTACTTGGACAGTGCAGATCGGAAGTGAATGCAAAATAAGCATTCCAAAGTACCACAAAGTTGACATTACTATTTATGGGGAGTATAATGAATGAAATGAGCCATTTGATATGTTTTATGTCTTCCCATTTGTTCATACACTGAGGTCATTTGGTCTTTTGGAGTTTTGTAATGAGGGAGAAAAAAGCACTGTCCTGTACTAAATATCAATATTGTACATTGAATAGCTTTTCAAAAGGTGTCTTTTGTTCACATGTGGCAAGACACCAGAGAGGAGCCTTTCCTTAGCTTCTTCTTGAGATTGTCCAGGAATTTCCCTAGGGGTAAGAGTGCAGAACCAGAGACAAAGGAGTCTGACCCCCTGTTTTGGGGTCAGGTCACCTAGGATTGAGTGTGGCTCCTTGTGAACCAGGAGTCTCTTGTAAGTGGAAGCTGCCAGGGCTGCAGGGTGCATATGGAATCAAGGGGCTTAGTTCAAGTAATCTCTGGGTTTTTTTCTTTTGATATTTTATTATATATGTTCTTTGTGTTCTTTGTTCTAAAGTTCCTTCCAGGTTAGACATTCTGCATTCTCTTCCATTGGAGCAGACAGGTTGCCCAGTGGATAGAGCACTGGTTTTGGAATCAGGAAAACTCATCTTCCTAAGTTCAAATCCAACCTCGGACATTTAGTAGCTATGTGACCTTGGTCAAGTCATTTCATACTGTTTACATCAGTTCCTCATCTGTAAAATGAGCTGGAAAAGGCAATGAAAACCACTCCTGTAGTTTTGCCAAGAAACAACCAAATGGTGTCATGACAAATTGGACATGAATGAACAACAAAAATTATCTTTCAACTCTGAAATAATATGTGTAAGACTCTCTTCATACTCTATATTCTAGTATTATAAGGACTACAGTCACTTCCAGTTCCAAAAATCTATGCACTTGGTAATCAAGTCCCCTCCAGCACTGAAATTCTATGCATTGCAGGAAATACAAATGCACTTCTCTTTCAGGAGTAATGCATGACGTGAGGAGAGTGCTGACAGGTTACCCCTTATTTTCCCAGAACTTTTGCAAGGCAGCACCAAGTTACAAGAATACCACTTGTTACCCAATTACCACACTGGAATTTGAGGAACCTGGAGAAACCATAAGAGAGAGAAATGATAGTGCTCCTCAGTCATAGACAGATAGGTAGCTCAGTGGAGAGAGTTCTGAGTCTGAAGTCAGAAAACTTGAGTTCATATTGGTCCTCAGACACTTACTAACTGTATGTCCTTTGGCAAGTCACTTTGAAAAAAAGAACCTCTGTTTACCTCAGTTTCCCCAACTATAAAAAGAGGATAATAATAGCACCGACCTCCTAGAGTTATTGTGAGGATCAAATAAGACTTTTGTAAATCACTTTGCAGAGTGTGTTGTACACAGTAGTCACTATCTAAATGCTTATTGTTCTGGTGGTTGTTTGTCATGACACCTATGTGAGGTGTTACATACACAGGTAGGAGCGGCACAATCAAGATTTTGGAGAAAAAAGTACTTGACACTTTTAAGTCACCATCCAGCAAAATAAAATTGGAGGGACGCATACTTGTAAAATATAAGGGAATATTGGTGTTGTTTGTCCTTCCATTTTGAAGAAGACCAATGACATTATGGGAGATATCTTGACTCCTTCGTGAATTGGATTTAAGTGAGGAAAAGTTGCACATTTGTCAGCCTCACTCTCTCCTCCAGAGTCATCAAAGTCCACTGGCAAGGAAAAAACTCAAGATGACAGGTAATGGCACAGACTGCAGGGATTAACTTTGGCATCTTCAATACCTAAGCATTTCACAGTGCTTGCTTCAGCTGCCTTCATTGTCATTGGAACAAATTGCTCTCAATCCTCCCCTTTCACCAAGGGAGGTCTTCACATGCTTGAGGTAGAAACACCCCTGACCCATCAACAAGTTTGAAACTTGTTGGTTACCCTCAAACTGGTTTAGCCAATCTGCAAGATGGTTTACCAGAGTGTGGCTGCTGTGCATGCTGTAGCTTCTTGGAACCACAGGTGAGAGTTGGGTGCCAAGTAGACACCAAAGGTGAATGACTAGTGTTAAAAATGGTTCAGCAAGCCCTCACATGAAAGGTACTCCTCCTCATAAATACTCCACATACCCCTATAAGGGAATAATTGTTCTGCTAGACCCCTGAGAGAAATCTTGTGTAGGAGTCCAGGAACCAGAGGAACTCCAGAACAAGAAAAGAGGCATTCGATGAAAGAGGTTCATTTGATTAGTTAGATTTTTTTTATTTTTAGCTTACAACACTTAGCTTTACATGTTCTTGAGTTTGAAATTTCCTTCCCTTCCCTCCCCTCCTCCCTCCCCCCCCCAGGTGGCATGCAGTCCGATATAGATTCTACATAAACCTTCGCATTAAACTTATTTACACAATAGTCAAGTTGCAAAGAAGATTTATGACCAATGGAATGAATCATGAGAGAGAAGAAACAAAACCAGAAAAAGAGGAAAAAAGAGAGAGAGAAAAAATAGTTTGCTTCGGTCTTCATTCAGATTCCACAGTTCTTTCTCAGGATGTAGCCAGCTTTTTCCATCATGAGTCCTTTGGAGCTGGCTTTGAGCCTTGTATTGCTGAGGAGAGCCAAGTCTATCAAAGTTAGTCATCAATATGTCTGTGGTTATGTACAATGCTCTCCTGGTTCTGCTCCTCTCACTCAGCAACAGATCATGTAGGTCTTTCCAGGCTATTATGAAATCCTTATCTTCCCCATTTCTTATACACAATAGTATTCCATTTCCTTCATATACCACAACTTGTTCAGTCATTCCCCAAGTGATGGACATCCCCTAGATTTCCAATTCTTTGTCACCAGAAAAAGAGCACCTACAAATAGTTTTATACATACAGGTCCCTTTCCCACTTGTGTGATCTTTTTGGGAGCAGTATTGCTGGGTCAAAGGGTATGCACATTTTTATAGTCCTTAGGGCATAGTTCCTAATTGCTCTCCAGAATGGCTGGATCTGTTCACAACTCCACCAACAATGAATTAATGTTCTGATTTTCCCACATCCTCTCCATCTTTTATCATTTTCCTGTTTTGTCATGTTACCCAATCTGACAGGAAAGACATGGTACCTAATAGTTCTTTTGATTTGCATTTCTCTAATCGTGGTGATTTAGAGCATTTTTTCATATGCCTATAGATATCTTTAATTTCTTCCTCTGAAAACTGCCTGTTCATATCCTTTGACCATTTCTCAATTGGGGGATGACTTGTATTCCTATGAATTTGACTCAGTTCCCTGTATACTTTAGATATGAGGCTTTTATCAGAGACATTGGTTGTAAAGATTTTCTCCCAATTTTCTGCTTCCCTCCTAATCTTTGTTGCATTGGCTTTTTTTATACAAAAACTTTTCAGTTTAGCATAATCACAATTATCCATTTTGCATTTTATAATGCTCTTATCAAAGAGTAGATTGCTTTAGGTGGTGACTTCTGCATCTTGTGTGCCTAACCTGTTCCACTGATCTACCACTCTGTTTCTTAGCCAGTGCCAGGTAGTTTTGAGGACTACTGCTGTATAGTACAGTTTGATATCTGGTATGGCTAGGCCACCTTCCCTAGCATTTCCTTTCATTAATTCCCTTGATATTTTGGATTCTTTGTTCTTCCAGATGAATTTTGTTATTATTTTATCCAGCTCTATAAAATAAATTTTTGGTAGTTCGATTGATTTGGCACTAGATAAGTAAATTAATTTAGCAAAAATGGTCATTTTTATTATATTAGCTCGACCTAACCACGAACAACTGATGTTATTCCATTTAAT
The DNA here is from genome assembly GCF_011100635.1 of Trichosurus vulpecula. Lineage (NCBI taxonomy): Eukaryota > Metazoa > Chordata > Mammalia > Diprotodontia > Phalangeridae > Trichosurus > Trichosurus vulpecula. Next base: position 64,053,593 of record NC_050573.1, on the reverse strand, counting down.
TTGGTCTGACTTTATTTCTGTGGGAAGTGTTTGGTAATTGTGTTCATACAGGCCCTGGGTTTGTCTTGGCAGATAGACTCCCAAATATTTTATAGTGTCTATAGTAACTTTGAATGGAATTTCTCTTTCTATCTCTTGCTGTTGGGCTTTGTTAGTAATGTATAGGAATGCTGAGGATTTGGGTGGGTTTATTTTATATCCTGTGACTTTGCTGAAGTTGTTTATTATTTCAAGTAGTTTTTACTTTAATCTCTAGGATTCTCTAAGTAAATCATCATATCATCTACAAAAAGTGATAATTTAGTTTCTTCTTTGCTATTCTAATTCCTTCAATTTCTTTGTCTTCTCTTAATGCTAAAGCTAATATTTCTAGTACCTACTTGCATAATAGGGGTGATAATGGACATCCTTGTTTCACCCCGGATCTTATTGGGAATGCATCTAGCTCATCCCCAATACATATAATGCTTGCTGATAGTTCTAGGTAGTTGCTACTTATAATTTTAAGGAAGGCCCCATTTATTCCTATGCTTTCTAGTGTTTTAATAGGAATGGGTGTTGTATTTTGTCAAAGGCTTTTTCTGCATCTATTGAGATGATCGTGTGGTTTCTGCTGGTTTTGTTGCTGATATGATCAATTATGCTGATAGTTTTCCTAATATTGAACTAGCCTTGCATTCCTGGAATAAAGCCTACCTGGTCTCATTGTATTATTCTCATGATAAGATGCTGCAATCTTTTTGTTACTGTTTTATTTAAAATTTTTGCATGAATATTCATTGGGAAATTGGTCTATTAATTTCTTTCTCTGTTTTGACTCTTCCTGATTGATCTACCATATTTGTGTCATAAAAAGAATTTGGTAGGACTCCTTCTTCACCTATTTTCCCAAATAGTCTACAAAGCAGAGGAATTAATTGTTCTTTAAATGTTTGATAGAATTCACATGTATAACCATCTGACCCTGGAGAATTTTTCCTAGGGAGTTCATTGATGACTTCCTCAACTTCTTTTTCTGATATGGGGTTATTTAAGTAATTTATTTCCTCTTCTGTTAACCTGGGCTATTTGTACTTTTGTAAATATTCATCCATATCCTTGAGGTTAACAAATTCATGGGCATACGATTGGGCAAAATAATTTCTAATTATTGTTTTAATTGCCTCTTCATTGGAGATGAACTCACCTTTTTCTTTCTGATACTGGTAATTTGGTTTTCTTTCTTTTTTTTTAGTCAAATTGACCAAGGGTTTATCAATTTTATTGGTTTTTTTTTTCATAAAACCAGTTCTTAGTTTTATTTAGTAGTTCAATAGTTTTCTTCATTTCAGTTTTGTTAACCTCTCTTTTGATTTTCATTATCTCTAATTTGGTATCTAATTGGTATCAATTTGTTCTTTTTCTAGTTTTTTCAGTTGCATGCCCATTACATTGATCTCCTTTTTATCTATTTTATTTAGGTAAGCATTTAGAGATATCAAATTTCCCCTAAGAACTGCTTTTTGCTGCATTACATCAGTTTTGGTATGTTGTCTCATTATTGTCATTCTCTTGAATGAAGTTATTAATTGTTTCTAAGATTTGTTCTTTGCCCAACTCATTCTTTAGGATTAGACTATTTAGTTTCCAATTAATTTTTAGTTTATCTTTCCATGGGCCTTTATTACAAATAATTTTTATTGTGTCGTAATGTGAGAAGGATGCATTGACTATTTCAGCCTTTCGGCACTGGATGGTGAGGTTTCTATGCCATAGTACATAGTCACTTTTTGAGTATGTGCCATTTATCACTGAGAAAAAGTATATTCCTTTTTATCCGCATTCAGTTTTCCCCAGAGGTCTATCATATCTGCCTTTTCTAAAATTCTGTTCACCTCCTTAACTTCTTTCTTGTTTATTTTGAGGTTAGACTTATCAAGTTCAAAGAGGGGGAGGTTGAGGTCCCCACTAGTGTAGTTTTGTTGTCTATTTCTCCCTGTAACTCCCTTAACTTCTCCTCCAAAAATTTACATGCTATACTGCTAGGTACGTATATGTTAAATAATGATATTGCTTCATTGTTTATGGTACTTTTTAGCACGATATAGTGTCCTTCCTTATCTCTTTTAAGGAGATCTATCTTTGCTTTTGCTTTGTCTAAGATTAGGATTGCTACTCCTGCTTTTTTTACTCTAGCTGAAGCACAACATATTCTACTCCATCCTTTTACTTTTACCCTGTGTATATCCTCATTTTTCAAATGTGTTTCTTGTAAGCAACATATTGTAGGATTATGGTTTTTAATCCATTCTGCTCCCCACCTCTGTTTTATGGGAGAGTTCATCCCATTCACATTCACAGTTATCATTACAAGCTATGTCTTTTTCTCCATCCTGTTTCCCCCACCCCGTTTATGCTTTTATTTCTCCCTCCCCACTTCCGCTCCTCAAAAGAGTTTTGCTTTTGACCACCACCTTCCTCAATTTACCATCCCTCTTGATTTCCCTCCCTTATCTCACCGTTTTCCCCTTGCTAATTCTTCCCTCCCTTCTGACCACCCCCCCCCCCCGTTCTTTTCCCCTTTCCCTACCTACTGCCTGTAGGACAAAGTTTGATGTCTATACTTATCAGGTTATGTTATTCCCTTCTTGAACCAAATCCGATGAGAGTAAATCTCATATACTACTCTTCTCCTGCCCATCTTTCCCTCTACTATGATGTGTTTTTGTGTCTCTTCATTAGATGTAATTTACCCTTTCTACTACCCCCTTACCTCTTCTCCCAGAACCCTCCCTTTACATCTCTCAATTATGTTTTTTGTCCTTATATCAGTTATTTTATACTGACGCCCACAGTCTATGTGTATCCTTTTCAACTGTCATAATAGCTGTACTATTCTCAAGATTGGCATATATATATATATATATATATATATATATATATATATATATATATAAAACATATGTAGGATGTAAACAATTTGCCCTTATTGATTAACAAGGTTTGTGGGGGGTTTTCCCCATGTTTACCTTTTTATATCTCTCTTGAGTTTTGTACTTGAATATCAAATTTTCCATTGAGTTCTGGCCTTTTCATCAGGAAGGTCTGGAATTCCCTTATTTCATTGAATGTCCATTTCCTTGCCTAAAAAATTATGCTCAGTTTTGTTGGATAGTTGATCCTTGTTGTAGCCCAAGCTCCTTTGCCCTTCAGAATATCATATTCCCATTTCTCCTGTCATTTAATGCTAGCAGCTGTGCAAGTATAGGATGAAGTAATTAACCAGAAAAAGACACAAACGTGGGGCTAGGTGAGTCATATAGTCTGGCTATAGACTGATTTTACTGGGGTTACTGACAGTATTTTATACAGGTTAATTGCTGAGTCATTCTGATTTCTCAGAAAATTGCAATGATGTAATAGATTAACATAGTAAAGTTTTTTGTTCCTGGGAATGAGATGCTAGTCTCCTCAATGCTAACCAAATTGAAACATTTCTGTTCTTTTCCATGCTGAAACATTTCTATTCTTCCCCATGCAGGTAGCAGCTGGGAAGGTGGGTATTCTCTGCCATGTCTTTTTATCCTTAGATAGACTTTGCCTCACATAGACCTATCTTCAAGTGACCTTGCCTAGCAGAGACCTAGGAGGCTGCCTTGCAGAGGCCTAAGAGTCCTAACCAGGATATAGCTGGCATTCCACAATTGAATGTAGAAGCTGAAAGATCGTGCATGATCCTGACTGTAGTTCCACAATATTTGAATTGTATCTTTTTGACTGTTTGCAGTATTTTCTCCTTGACTTTGTAATTCTGAAATCTGGCTATAATATTTCTTGGAGCTTTCAATTTGGGATCTCTTTCGGGGGTGATCGATGCATTCTTGCAATGATTATTTTCCTCTCTGGTTAGAGGACCTCTAGGCAGTTATCTTTCATAATTTCTTCGCAGATACTGCCCAGGCTCTTTTTTTCATCGTGGTTTTCTGGTAGACCAATAATTCTTAAATTGTCTCTCCTGGATCTATTTTCCAGGTCAATTGTTTTTCCAATCAGATAGTTCATGTTTTCTTCTATTTTTTCATTCTTTACCTTTTGTTTGACTACTTCTTGATGCTTCATAGAGTCATAAGCTTCTACTTGCTCAATTCTAATTTTTAATGAGTTGCTGTCTTCATTTTGCTTTTGAGTCTCCTTTTCCAATTAGTTGATTTTACCTTTCAGGGTGTCATTTTCTCTATTTAGATCCTGAATGTCCTTAGCCATTTTGCCAATTTTACTTCTTAAAGATTTGATATCATCTGTGTTTTTTTTTATTTTTTCTTTTATCTCCCCAATTTGGTTTTTTAAATCCTCCTTTAGTTCTTCCAGGAATGCTTTTTCAGCTTGAGACCAGTTTACATTCCCTTTTGAGGTATCGGGTGTGGGTACAGTATCAATACTGTCCTTCCTTCCTTCCTTCCTTCCTTCCTCTTCTAAATGCCTTGTGTTCATTTTGGACAACAAAGATTATAAACAGTACTTAAAGTGTTAGGCTACATAATATAGGACATTGAAGATGAAAAAGAATTTAAAATAAAGTGTCAAAGACGCACAGGGCTGTAGAAGCTCATAGAACATAAAATGTTCAAATTAGGAAGAAAGTTGGATTATAGGTGGTAGAATGTCAGAGTCGAAAAGACTCCAACATAATCCTAGAATGTTTGTTTTGGAAAGTTTGTTAGAACACAAAAGACAGAATGTTAGAGCTAGCAGGCTAAGAACTCTAGAAAATAGATCACAGTACACTATTGGAGGGGTTTTAGAATGAATTAGCAGTTATTAAGTAATTATTATGTGTTTGAGATGTAAAAATAAACATAACAAAGGCCCTGCCCTGAAAGTTTACATTCTAATTGGAGAGACAACATATACACAGATAAACATCTACAGATTAATTGCAAAATGAATACAAGGCATTTAGAGTAGGGAGAGAGAAAGGGAGGGAGGGAGGGAGGAAGGAAGGGAGGGAGGAAGGAAGGAAGGAAGGAAGGAAGGAAGGAAAGAAGGAAGAAAAGAAGGAAGGAAGGAAGAAAAGGAGGAAGGAAGGAAGGAAGGAAGGAAGGAAGGAAGGAAGGAAGGAAGGAAGGAAGGAAGGAGGGAAGGAAAAAGGAGCTACATTTTAAGTTTTCAGCTGTGCAGATTCAGAATACACACGGCTGATCCCCTGAGAAAGCAAACTCTTGCCACCTTCTGGGAAATCAGGAGTACTACAGTAATTACAATAGAAATACTAGAAATCAATGCCTTACAAAGAGAGATAGAAACCATGAAGGAGAGCACCAATATGGAAAAGTAACCTATAAGTAAATGATATTGGACAGCCTGCTGGGGAAAAGATACTAAGTATTGATACTTTTATACTTTACAAACTCTGATGTGAGGTCTAAGTACCCAGCATTTAGACTCAGAGGACCAGGGTTAGAAACCTAACTCATACTTCTGAGCTATGTGACTTCAGGGAATTCTTTTAACTTCTCTAGGGCTCAGTTTCCCCAGTTGTAAAATGATCACTAACATTCCTTTCAACACTAAATCTATGATCACATCAGCCTATGTTTTCTGCTCTGTGAAAGGAAAGGAAGTTGGTCATTACGTTGCATTACTGAGTTGTCAAACAGTGAAATTCCCAGTTTATCTGGGTGAGAGGAATGAACTGCAAGAGTGAAAAAACGAAAGTGCAGCCATGCTCTTAGTGGTCCTTGCACAAGACTTGAGGAGACAGGGAGATTCAGGGCAAAGGTCATTGATCCTGAAATTAGATAGCCTGGTTGAAAAGGCTCTTTCTGGGGTATAGCTGTCTGATCTTGGGCACATCATTTAACCTAAAATTCGGTTTCTTTAATTCTGAAAAGAATAATTTAGATTAAATAGACAGTCTCTGAGGTACCTTCCAGGTCTAGATCTCGGATCATGTGATGCTGTGCCCCAAATCAGACTCTGACATGAAAGCTACATGCATTCTATGTTTTAAGGCCCTTCCCAACATTGATGTATTACGTTCTCTGTGCTAAGACTGGTTATCAGTTCCAACTTTCTGTGCTGCAAGATCTAAAATCCCTTTCCCAGAAGAGAACTAGAAACACAAGGAGATCTCAATGTTGCTGAGAGAGCAGTGTGGTGAAAATAAATTTTGAAACATGGGTCAACTTCTTCCCCAAAGGAAGCAAGGCCCATAGTGGTGTGAAGGATAGACAATTAACCAGTGTTTGTCTCTAACAAGAGGTTCAGGGAATTGGAGCCCTGGGTCCAGGGACTCCCTATAAAGTACTTACAGTAATCCCCATGCATCATTCCTAGGGAACAGAATAGACCCTTGCTCTCACACACATCACCTCAGGCAAAGGCTCAAGCCCTCTTGCTCCTAGAAAAACCCACAGCTTGGGCTAGTTACTTCTTTGAAACGTGTCAGTTGGTGCCCTAGGAAGGCAACAGCTTGGTCCTTCAGGACCAAAAGAAAAGATCCAGTTCAGCTAAGTGCACAGGCAGAGGGCACTTTCTGTTCATTTGAAGGTCAGTCTCACACAAAATAATATTGTGAATATGTCTCAAAGAATCTCAGACACTTATTGCTAAGAGGACTTGAGAAGGTAGAATGTCAGAACTGGAAGGGCTGTTAGAAGATAGGGTTTCAAAGACAGAAAGAACTTCAATTATGAATAGGGCTAGAGGAGAGTTTAGAAAATAAAATATTCAAGCTCAAAAGGAACTTACAACATAGAAAGTTCTATGCATAGGATTGAAAATAGACTGCTGGTTGCTCTCCCTTTTTAAAGGATCTCCTCATTCCAGCTCACCCTCCACTCAGCTGTCAAATTCATCTTCCTAAGGTACAGGTCTGATCACACTATTCCTCTATTCAAATGGATCTCAGCTGGCTTCAAGATCAAATACAAAATCTTCTGATTAACTTTTAAAACCTTTTATAATTTGAACCTTTTCTACCTTTCCTGGCTTCTTACATCTTACACAACTGCACACTGAAATCTAATGACACTGACCTCCTCTTTCCTTACCACAAACTCTGTATCTCCAGAATAAAAGCCTTTTCACTGGCTGCTCCCCATGTGGGGAATATTCTCCAATCTTATCTCTACCTCCCAGCTTCCCTGGCTCCCTTCAAGACTCAGCTAAAGTCAGAAAGGATTTAAAATATGAATAGGGCTAGAGAAGACCTTAGAATATGAAGTGTTCAGGCTCAGAAGGAACTTAGAACATAGAAAGCCAGAAAGCCAGCACTGTGTAGAGCTAAAATAGCTTTCTAGTTGGTCTCCATACTTTAACTTACTTGTATTATTTGTAAAACTGAGGTGGTGAGTTCTGAGAAAACATTATTTCAAAGATCAGGGGATGCATAAACGGGAGGGTCCTTGAAGTAAAAACTGTCTGAGACTGAGTGTCACTTACAATACAGAATGTAAGAGCCAAAAGAGGTTTTAAACAGAGATGTCCAACCCTCAAAGCAGGAGGCATATGGCCCACATCTCCCATAAGTACTATCAGAGCCACATTAAAATGTAATTAGGAAATATTAAAAAAAATAAAAATATCATAAAACATAAATAACATTACATTTTCAAATTGAGTCATTATGCAGCCTACAGGAATCTTTATGTATAAATTAATGGACCCATTTCATTTTGAGTTTGACATCGCAGCCTTAGAATACAGGTAATTAATGCTGAAAGAGCCTTTAGAACATAGAAAAATCAAATGCTAGAGCTGAAAAGGACTTAAGACCAAAAAATGTAGAATATTACAGCTGGAGTATCAGAGCGGGATGGGAACTTAAACAATAGATTATCAGGCATGGAAAAGATCTAAAGACCAACTTGTGAAAACTCAGCTACCAGGAGCAAAAGCTGATCCAGTTCACAGAATCCTTTATAAATGGAAGACCTTGGGCTAGAACCTAGGTCCCTTGAGTCCCATTCCAAAATTCTTTGTCCTACACGATGATGAATCTGTTTCTGAAATCCTAGAAGTTAGAGAGGAATCCAATTTCCAGACAGGGATACAGAAATTGTCACTTTCAGAATCTCCTGTCTTACCTCACTCCCCAAAACATCCTTATTCAGCAACATAATTAACTTCCATGTGTCTATTACCTTGGGAACAATAAAGGACTTTCCCTTCTCCAACTCAAAGTACCAGGTTACAGTTGGCACAATCTAATGAGGACAGTACTGGGCTTGGAGCTGGAAAGACTTGGGATCAATTCCTGTGAAAAGCCACAGGCTTAGTTCATCTATATTTTAGGAAAGCATTTCAAAGTCTTTCATGCAATTTCTGTGCACAACAAGGAGAGATGTGGACTAGATGTTACTACAATGAAATAGTCCTTCACATGTGGTGGGTTCTCTGTCTCTGAAGTTCTTTCAGTGGAGGTGATATCACCATTTATGAGAATATTATAGAGGGGATTTCTATTCAAGTGTGGGTGGACTGCATGGTTGACACTATGATACTGTTTTAACCAAGACTTGAAGGAATTCAGGAAAACTAGAAGGTCAAGATTAGGAGGTAGAGAATGGCATGTAAGACAACCAGTGAGAACGCCCTGAAACAGAGGATGAAGTATCTTACATAAGGAACAGCAAAGAGGTCAATATCATTGCATCACAAAATGGAGGGCATAGGGAAGTAAGGTGTAAGAAGACTAGAAACATAGGAAGTGACCAGATTATAAAGAGCTTTGAAAATCAAATGGAGGATTTTATATTTGACCCTGAAAGTAATAGGAAGTCATTGGAGTGTTTTTTTATACCGAGGTGATAAGGTCAATCTGGCACTTTAGGAAGATTAATTCAACAGGAGAACTGGAGTAAGGAGAGACTTGTGGCAGCAAGAACAACCAGCAGCTGTGTTGGTAAGCAAAATGGCCTTTGTTTTCTTTGAGTAATTCAGTGAGTCTTACTAGGTGCTAAGCCCCAGGCCCAAACCCCTATTAGGTGTAAAACCTTAGTGGGTGTGGATTGGCAACTAAGGTGGGGCCCAAGGTGGGGTTAACTCCAGGGAGGGCCTAGTTTACATGTCTGGGAGAGCAGAGGCTTTTAGACCACGTGGATTTAAGTCCACCTCTTTGTGACGATTCTAGGTCACGTGGGTGAGTCGCATGTGTGACTCACCCCTGACGCTGAAAAAGATGTAAAACCAGGGGTTGGCTGTCTTTTCTTTGGAGCTCTTTGCCGCAGCAGTGGTGGTGCGTGACTCTGGGCCAGCCCTTGTTCTGAGCTCCTGGGCTGAACCTAGATGTCGGTAACTATGAATTGTATTAGGTCTGTCTGTTGATGTTTGTAATTTGTTTGTATTTTGCTCTGAAATTCAGTGTGCTGGTTTTTTCCCCTGAACTAAGTGAATGATATTTGTGTGCTGAATTAAAGTAAGCTTGCCAACCCCTTAACCTTGCTTTCCTTAGTTAAGCAAATCAAAACAACCTGTGCTGTTGGCAGCTTTCTGGGTGCTGGCTGTGGTTGGATCTTATACCCCCACAGAAGCTGCTAGCCGGACTGTTGAAACAGCAGCCTATTGCAATGATCCAGATGTGAGGTGAGGAGTGCCTGAACCAGGATGAGGTCAGTGTCATAGAGGAGAAGGAGATCAAGAGAAAGGTTAGGGCTGGATAAGAGGATCTGAGAATCATTCACATAGCCATAATAATTGAATCCACCTTGTTCCTCCCATCTCTTTCCTAGATTTCCTCTCACAAGTATACTGTCTTAATATCTAGTCCTACTGGAATATCCATCTCCTTAAGTCTTTCGTCCTTCTGTATGAGATATATCTTCACAAAGTCATTTTGACTACGGGTCTCTCCCCACCAAGTCTCAGTGATGCATTTTAAAGTTTGCATCCTATTACAAGGATTCATCTTGCTACTCACTTATGATTTGTGCATTTTTATAGACCTCTGAGGCCATCATCTTGGACTGAGTGTGGGCTCCCTTTTAGGTTATTGTGCCCTGTGAATTAGGGATTCTCTACTGCTGTTGTTCTTCCTGGACTATATTTCCTACTAGCTCTAGTAGTATCTCATAGAGTAACAACAAAATGCAAAGCAATAAAAACAGTATCTATAACATCTTTATAGAAAAGCAGAAAATCACTTTTCAGCTATAATATACATGTTGTATACTTTTCCATATGTGTTCAAGTTCTCTCCTTTCTCACTTCTTTTATATTCTCCATGCATATATCCCTAAACCACTTAATAATGTGCCATGCTGTTAACATTCTCATAAGGTTGTAATACCTCAACTCAATTTTTAGTCTCAAAAACAATATCCAGGACCCCAAGGCTCCCACAGTGATAGAATTGTCTACATACCAATGAATGCCTCGTTAGGATGTTGCCACAGTATTTGATATTTCTATCTTTCAACAGCTCTGGTCATTTCCAAGGCAAAAATTCTGCTTTCAAAGGAAAGAAGCATGTGAGTGACTATTGCTATTACAATCCTATAATCCCAGATTACATGAGTCTATTAATACATAAACAGTTGAGCGTAGATGAAACTTGGTGCTCTCTGACATGCTTATCAATTTTATAAATTTGTTTAAAAGGGTATCATGTTAACAGGTGTTGCAAAAAGAACATGAAGGAACCTTTTTCTGTGCTTCATACCAATGCCTGGCATTATCTCCAAATCCAAATCTTCCCACCCAATACAAAGAATTACAGTGTAACATGGCTCTATGGATAAACTACTATTAAGAAATCAAGTAAATGACCCCACACTAATAACAATAAAATTTTTAGGTCCAAATGATAGACATGACTGACTGAACCTTAAACTCCTCTGGTCACTACAGTACTTTAAAGATCTATCATCTCATCTACATAACCCTCCTTCCACTAATGTAGATTATAATCCCTCTATAGCTTCATTTCAGTGGTGCTGATTAAAAACAACATCCTACGTGCAATATGGTAAAGAGATTCTCTCAATTCAAATTAACCGGTCCGTAAACATCAGACATCATTTCCGCCCCTTTCTCCAGACTGAACAATGGATTTTGACAAATAAAAATAACCAAAATCAACCAATTACAAACCTGGGATGAAGGCTCATGCATTATTCTTAATGAGAATCTAATATGATTTTTTTAAGCATAGGTCTGATTATGATGTCTCTGTGGTCAATGAGCTCCATTAGCTCCCTATTTTTTCCAGTGACTTTTCTCTTGTTTGAAATTCATTCTGTTCACCTCTTAACCTACACACAAAGCAGTCTGATGTGATAGAGCAGAGAAACAGTTGTCAGGATGCCTAGTTCTAATTCTTCTACTACTACTTCCTAGCTGTATGATTCTTGGTCCTTAATTTTTTAGCTACAAAATCAAGAAAAATTATTAAGGCGGTACTTCATGGAGCAAAACCAAATAACAACAAACTTCCAAGATCAATAGTGATTTATCTACTTTTTTCAGGTATTTGCCACAACAGAGGATATTGTTATGACTTTTGTTGTTGCCTTTGCGCTCCTTAAGTTATATGCCCAGAATTGGGATCTCTGAGATAAATAACATGAACAGGTTAGACAAATATCTTCAACAATTCCAAATTGAAAATTAATATATTTGGGTCACTTCATAGTTCTGCCAAAAGGACATAACCATGCATATCTTCCCACAGAACCTCCAAATCTAATCATTCTTATCTTTCGTTGTCTTTGCCAATTTTCAGAGTGTGAAGTGAAAACTGAGAATTTTTTTTTTCACATTTCTATTATCACGGATTTTGAGCATGATTTCATGTGGTTATAATTTGCCCTTCTTCTGAAACATGTTTGTTTATCCTATTTCCACTTATCATTTGTTATTGTGGGACATCTTTTCTGGATTCCCTGTGTTTTTTCCATCATACTCTGTTAACTTTGATATTTTCTTCAATTCAATTATTTTTTCCGCTTTCTTATATGTCTTTTAACTCTATCTTCACTGATTTTAAAGGAAAAATCTCAAATCAATTTTGAATGGGCTGTTTCAAATTTTTATTTCTTTCTTTCCACATGTTTTTCCCAACAGAGACATGGAAGGGAAAAATTATTCAAGAGTCTCTGAATTCATCCTTCTGGGACTTTCAAACCAGCCAGAGCAGGAGCAGATCATGTTCCTTGTGTTCCTGATTATGTATCTGATCACAGGGCTGGGGAATTTGCTCATCATTCTGGCCATCAAGACAGACTCACGTCTGCACACCCCCATGTACTTCTTCCTTACCAACTTGTCCCTGGTCGACATCTGCTCCACCTCCACCACCATCCCCAAGATGCTGGTTAATTATATATCTGGGAACAAAGCAATTCTTTACATCAGCTGCCTGGCACAAGTCTTCTTCTTCAGTTGGTTTACAGGAATAGATAGCATCCTCCTTGCCTCCATGGCCTATGACCGCTACATGGCTATCTGTGCCCCATTACACTATGCCATGGTCATGACGCCAAGGGTCTGTGTCCTTCTGGTAGCAGTGTGCTGGCTTTGGCCATGTGCTGGTGCCTTGACACATACTGTTCTGATGAGCCAACTCTCATTCTGCGGCCACACTGAAATCCCTCATTTCTTCTGTGATGGCAGTCCCCTGCTAAAGTTGGCCTGTTCAGACACCTTCATCAATGACCTGATGGTCAACATAGTGGGGTCACTAACGGTTAATATCCCTTTCATTGGCATTCTTATCTCCTATGTGCAAATTTTTGTGACTGTGCTGAAGATTCCATCTACTGTGGGGAAGTGGAAAGCTTTCTCCACCTGTGGTTCACACCTCACTGTGGTCTCTCTGTTCTATGGGACACTTATTGGAGTGTACTTCAGCCCCACATCCACCCACACAGCACAACAGGACACAGCAGCTGCTGTGATGTACACTGTGGTCACTCCTATGCTGAACCCTTTCATCTACAGCCTAAGGAACAAGGACATAAAAGGAGCCCTAAGGATGCTCCTCTTTGTGACTATGAGACATCCCCAATAACTGGGCTTGATTTATACCAGGAATTCAGGGATGGGTCAATATTAGGAAACCTATCAAACATATATTAACGATATTAATGACTAAAATAACAAAAATTAAATTATTGCATTAACAGATCCCGAAAAAGACCAGAAAGTGTAGGAGTAAATTGACCTTTTGAGAAATTGATAATTAGTATCTATCTAAAACCAAGAATAACCATTATCTGTAATGGGGATAAGCTAGAGCTTTATCAAGGATTAAGCAAGGATGTCCATTACCACCATTACTAATCAATGTAGTGCTAAGAATGTTAGCTGTGGTAGAAATACACCTTGCCAAAAAAAAAAGAAATTGAAGTGTAAATAAGAGAATTTCTTGCTCAGGCTTCTCGCTGCCATCGTGCTAAGAAAAACTCTACCTCAGATTTTATCGTGAACTTCCTGACATTGCTTAAAGCTTACAGGTCATACATCTGCTGAAGTCTATAAAGTCAAGTTTGAGACAGAAATTTCAGCTCGTTTCCAGGAGGACTTTACCCTTTAGAAGAGGAGATGTCAGAGACAGAAGGAAGTTCCAAGTAAGAAGTCTGCATGGGGCAGATTGATCTAGTAGAAATATGCATGGCTGGGTGATTCTTTTCCGTTTCTTGGACTCTATTTTGTAACCTGGAATCCATCTTCTAACTTTGGTTTGTGACTCAGTTTTAATTTCCTGTATTAACTTACTAGCTACCTTACTGAACCACACCTTGGCCTTTCCTGACTTTTAACCTGCTATACAACTATCTCCTACCCTGTTTCTTAGCATAAGGCCATCACTGTCAAGAAGATCCAAGATTACCCTGTTTCTTAGCATAGAACGATCACTATCAAGATGGTCCAAGATTAGAATACTGGGCCATTCACTTACATTGCACCTGAAGAAAAGACCTGCTACTATGCAGATGAGGGGAGACAATTCATTTTCTAGTTCCAATTTCTCTCACTTTCTCCACCCTCTCCCCCACACATTTGAATGGACTCTCTTAAATTCTCATTTCATCTCCTTTCCACATGAGCTCTTTAACACATCCATGGAAGGGGACATCAGTCAGTAGTCTCCAAGTTCATCCTCTTGAGCCATTCAGGCCAGCCAGAGCAGAAAAGGCTCCTGTTCTTCTTCTTTCTGCTTATGTACCTGATGACAGGGCTAGAGAACCTGCTCATTGTACTGGCAATTAGGACTAATTCCCACCTTCACACACTCATGTACTTCTTCCTCATAAGCTTGTCCTTGGTCAACATCTATTTCACATCCACCACCGTCCTTAAGAGGCTGTTTTACTATAGATCAGGGAGCCAAAGAACTCTGGGTGTTCTTTACATGTGGCACAGGATTAGACAGCATACTAAAATGTATTAATGAAAAATAAAGTGAGAAAGTCTAGGAAAACATTTCAGATAATCATGCCAACATAACAAAGGGAAACCGCTTTCAAATGGTTCAGATTTACTCATCATAATGACTAATAATGATTCCAGAAGACAAATTATGAACCAGGCAACCTACTCACTACATGTGGAAAAAAAATATAGGTGCTCAAAAGGCAAAATGAGACATATTTTGGGACACTGAAATTCGTTTTACTTGATTATGTAGGTTTGTTTTGTATATGAGGCAATGGTGTTTTGTGGAGTTTTAGAGAGTATGAAAGGAAACAAATCCTTATTAAGGAAAAGAAATAAAATCATTAAGGAGGAAGAAGTAAAAAGGAGGAGGAAAAGGACAAAAAGAAGGAGGAAAGAAAGAAGGAACAAAAAAGGAAAAGAAAGAAAGAGAAAGGAAGGAAGGAAGGAAGGAAGAAAGAAAGAAAGAAAGAAAGAAAGAAAGAAAGAAAGAAAGAAAGAAAGAAAGAAAGAAAGAAAGAAAGAAAGAAAGAAAGGAAGGAAGGAAGGAAGGAAGGAAGAAAGAAAGAAGAAAAGAAAAGAAAGAAAGAAAAAAAGAAGGAAGAAAGGAAGGAGGAAAGAAAGAGAGAGAAAGAAAAAAGAAAGAAAGAAAGAGAAAGAGAGAAAAAGAGAAAGAGAGAAAGTAAGAGAGGGATAGAAAAAGAAAAAGAAGGAGAAAAGAAAAAGGAAGGAAGGAAGGAAAGAAGGAGGAGCTACATTTTCAGTTTTCAGCTGTGCAGATTCAGAATACACACAGCTGATCCCCCGAGAAAGGGAACTCAGGCCACCTTCTTGGAAATTAGGAGGACTACAATAATCATAATAGAAATATTAGAAATCAATACTATGCAGAGAGAGAAAGAAGCCATGTAGGAGAGCACCAATATGGAAAAGTAACCTATAAGTACATGAGACAGGGCTCAGAGGAAAAGATACTAATTACCAATACTTTTATATTTTACAAACTCTGATGTGAGGTCTAAGTAACCAGCATTTAGACTCAGAGGACCAGGGTTAGAAACCTAATTCATACTTCTGAGCTATGTGACCTCAGGCAATTCTTTTAACTTCTCTACAACTCAGTTTCCCCAATTGCAAAATGATCATGAACATTCCTTTCAACGCTAAATCTATGATCACATCAGCCTATGTTTTCAGCTCTGTGAATCTAAGCCCTGAGGAGGGAAGTTGGTCATTACACCTGAGTTGGAGTGTTACCAAATAGTGAAATTCCCAGTTTATCTGGGTGAGAGGAATGAACTGCAAAAGTAAAAAGACCAAAGTGCAACCAGGCTCTTGTTGGTCCTTGCACAAGCCTTGAGGAGACAGTGAAATTCAGGGCAAAGGTCGCTAAACCTGAACTTAGATAGCATGGTTGAAAAGTCTCTTTCTGGGGTATAGGTGTTTGATCTTGGGTGCATTATTTAACCTAAAATTCAGTTTCTTTAATTCTTAAATGAATAATTTAGACTAAATAGATGGTCTCTGAGGTCCCATCCAGGTCTAGATTTCTGATCATGTGATGCAGTACCCAAAATCAGATTCTGACATGGAAGCTACATACATTCTGAGTCTTAAGGCCCTTCCCAGCATTGCTGTCTCCAACTTTGTGTGCTCCAAGATCTAAAATCCCTCTCCCAGAAGAGAACTAGAAACAGAAAAACTAGAAACACAGGGAGATCTCAATGTTGCTGAGAGAGCAGTGTGGTGAAAATAAATTTTAAATCTTTTTTGAATAATTTGGATTTCTTTTATTTTTCATTTGCAACACTCTGTTCCACATAATTTTGAGTTCCAGATTTTCTTCACCCCCAAAAAAATGGCATGGAATCCGATATATCTTCTACATATAACTTCACATTGAACTTATTTACACAATAGTCAAGTTGTAAAGAAGAATTATGGCCAATGGAATGAATCATTAGAAAGAAGAAACAAAACAAAAAAAAAACAGGAGAAAAAACAAAGGAAAAAAAGGAGAGCATATAGTGTGGCTCAATCTGCATTCAGACTCCGTAGTTCTTTCTCTGGATGTAGATACCTCTCTCCATCATGAGTCCTTTGGAGTTGTCTGTGCACCTTGTATTGCTGAGAAGAGCGAAGTCTATCAGGGTTAGTCATCACAAAATCCATATATCTGTGGTTCTGTGTAACATTCTCCTGGTTCTGCTCCATTCACTCAGCATTATATCATGTAGGTTTTTCCAGGTTATTATGAAGTCCGTATCTTCCCCATTTCTTATAGCACAACAGTATTCCATTACCTTCATATACCACAACTTGTTCAGCCATTTCCCAATTGATGGGGATCCCATTGATTTCCAATTCTTTGCTACTACAAAAAGAGCCGCTATAAGTACTTTTGTACATACGGGTCCTTTTCCCACTTGTGTGATCTCTTTGGGATACAACCCTAGAAGTGGTATTGCTGGGTCAAAGGGTATGAACATTTTATAGTCCTTTGGGCATAGTTCCAAATTTCTCTCCAGAATGCCTGGATCCATTCACAACTACACCAACAATGTAACAGTGTTCCAATTTTCCTGCATCCTCTCCAGCATTTATCATTTTCCTGTTTTGTCATTTTAGCCAATCTAACAGGAGAGATGTGATACCTAAGAGTTGTTTTGATTTGCATTTCTGTAATCAGTAGTGATTTCAAGCATTTTTTCATATGCCTATAGATATCTTCAATTTCTTCCTCTGAAAACTACCTGTTCATATCTTTTGACCATTTCTCAATTGGGGAATGACTTGTATTCCTATGTATTTGGCTCAGTTCCCTGTGTATTTTAAAGATGAAGCCTTTATCAGAGACACCAATTGTAAAGATTTTCTCCCAATTTTCTGTTTCCCTCCTAATCTTTGTTGCATTGGCTTTTTTATACAAAAACATTTCAGTTTCACATAATCAAAATTATCCATTTTGCATTTTGTAATGCTCTCTATCTCTTGTTCTGTCATGAACTCTTTGCTTTTCCATAAATCTTATAGGTAAACTATTCCTTGCTTTCCCAAATTGCTTATGGTATCAGCCTTTATTCCTAAATCATGAACACATTTTGGCTTTATTTTGGTATATGGTATAAGATATTGGTCTATGCCCACTTTCTGCCCTACCATTTTCCAATTTTCCCAGCAATTTTTGTGAAATAGTGAATTCTTAGCCCAGAAGCTGGATTCTTTGGGTTTATCAAAGAGTAGATTGCTATACTCATTGACTAATGCATTTTGTGTACCTATCCTATTCCATTGATCCATGACTCTGTTTCTTGGCCAGTACCAGGTAGTTTTGATGACTGCTGCTTTATAGTACAGTTTAATATCTGGTATGGATAGGCTACCTTCCCTAGCATTTCTTTTCATTAATTCCCTAGATATTCTAGACCTCTTGTTCTTCCAGATGAATTTTGTTATTATTTTATCCAGTTCTGTAAAATAATTTTTTGTAGTTCAATTGCTATGGCCCCAAACAGATAGATTAATTTAGCAAAAATTGTCATTTTTATTATATTAGCTCGGCCTAACCATGAGCAACTGGTATTTTTCCATTTATTTAGATCTGACTTTATTCACGTGAAAAGTGTTTCATATAGTTTCATGTTCATATAGGCCCTGTGTTTGTCTTGGCACATAGACTCCCAAATATTTTATAGTGTCTACAGTAACTTTGAATGGAATTTCTCTCTCTATCTCTTGCTGTTGGGCTTTGTTAGTAATGTATAGGAATGCTGAGGATTTATGTGGGTTTATTTTATGACCTGCAACTTTGCTAAAGTTGTTTACTATCTGAAGTACTTTTTACTTGAATCTCTAGGATTCTCTAAATAAATCATCATATCATCTGCAAAAAGTGATAATTTAGTTTCTTCTTTGACTATTCTAATTCCTTCAATTGCTTTTTCTTCTCTTATTGCCACAGCTAACATTTCTAGTACCAAATTGAATAGTAGGGGTGATAATGGACATCCTTGTTTCACCCCGAATCTTATTGGGAATGCATCTAGCTTATCCAAATTACAAATAATGCTTGTTGATGGTTTAAGGTAGATGCTATTTATAATTTTAAGGAAGGTTCCATTTATTCCTATGCTTTCTAGTGTTTTTAATAAGAATGGGTGTTGTATTTTGTCAAAGGCTTTTTCTGCATCTATTGAGATGATCATATGGTTTCTGCTAGATTTGTTGTTAATATAATCAATTATGCTGATAGTTTTCCTAATATTGAACCAGCCTTGAATTCCTGGAATAAATCCTACCTGGTCTCAGTATATTATTCTCATGATAACTTGCTGCAATCTTTTTGTTAATATTTTATTTAAATTTTTTGCATGAATATTCACTAGGGAAATTGTCCTATAATTTTCTTTCTCTGTTTTGACTCTTCCTGATTTGGGTATTAGTACCATATTTGTGTCATAAAAAGAATTTGGCAGGACTCCTTCACCTATTTTCCCAAATAGTCTATAAAGTAGAGGAATTAATTGTTCTTTAAATGTTTGATAGAATTCATATGTAAGACCATCTGGCCCTGGAGAATTTTTCCTAGGGACTTCATTGATGACTTGCTCAATTTCTTTTTCTAAGATGGGGTTATTTAAGAATTTTACTTCCTTTTCTGTTAACCTGGGCAATTTATATTTTTATACATATTCATCCATATCCCCAAGGTTGTCAAATTTATGGGCATACAATTGGGCAAAATAATTTCTAATTATTGTTTTAATTTCCTCTTTCTTGGAGGTGAATTCACCATTTTCATTTTTGATACTGCTAATTAGATTTTCTTCTTTCTTGTTTTTAATCAAATTAACCAAAGGTTTATCAATGTTATTGGTTTTTTCATAAAACCAGCTGTTGGTTTTATTTAGTAATTCAATAGTTTTCTTGATTTAAATTTTATTAATCTCTCCTTTGATTTTCAGTATTTTCACTTTGGTATTTAATTGGGGATTTTCAACTTGTTCTTTTTCTAGCTTTTTCATTTGCATGATCAATTCATTGATCTCCTTTTTCTCTATTTTATTCAGGTAAGCATTTAGAGATATCAAATTTCCCCTAAGAACTGCTTTTGCTGCATCCCATAAGTTTTGGTATGTTGTCTCATTATTGTCATTCTCTTGAATGAAGTTATTAATTGTTTCCATGATTTGCTCTTTGGCCCACTCATTCTTTAGAATTAAAGTATGTAGTTTCCAATTAATTTTTAGCTCATTTCTCCACAGCTCATTATTACAAATAATTTTTATTGCATTGTGATCTGAAAAGGATGCTTTGACTACTTCTGCCTTTCTGCACTGGATTGTGATGTTTTTATGCCCTAGTACATGGTCAATTTTTGAGTATGTGCCATGTAGCACTGAGAAAAAAGTATACTCCTTTTTATCCCCATTCAGTTTTCTCCAGAGGTCTATCATATCTGCCTTTTCTAAAATTCTGTTCACCTCCTTAACTTCTTTCTTGTTTATTCTGAGGTTAGATTTATTAAGTTCAGAGAGGGAGAGGTTGAGGTCTCCCATTATTATAGTTTTGCTATTTCTTCCTGTAACTCCCTTAACTTCTCCTCTAAGAATTTGCATGCCACCACTTGGTCCATATATGCTAAACAATGATATTGCTTCATTGTTTATGGTGCCTTTTAGCAGGATGTAGTGTCCTTCCTTATCTCTTTTAATTAGATCTATGTTTGCTTTTGTTTTGTCTGAGATTAGGATTGCTGCTCCTGCTTTTTTTACTTTAGCTGAAGCATGATATATTCTACTCCAGCATTTTACCTTTACTCCGTGTCTATCCCCCTGTTTCAAATGTGTTTCTTGTAAATGGCATATTGTAAGATTATGGTTTTTTATCCATTCTGCTATCTGCTTCCATTTTATGGGAGAGTTCATCCCATTCACATTCACAGTTACGATTACTATCTGTGTCTCTTTCTCCATCCTACTTCCCCCCGGTTTATGCTTTTATTTCTCCCTTTCCCCTTCCACTCCTCAACAAAGTTTTGCTTTTGACCGCCGCCTTCCCCAATTTACCCTCCCTCTTGATTCCCCTCCCTTATCTTACCGTTTTCCACTTGCAACTTCTCCCCTCCTTTCTGACCACCCCCCTCCCTTTTTTCCCTTTCCCCTCCTACTACCTGTAGGACAAGTTAGATTTCTATACTTATTCAGGGTATGTTATTCCCTCTTGAATCAAATTCCATGAGAGTAAAGCTCAAATGCTGCTCTTCTCCCTCCCTTCTTTCCCTTTACTACAATATGTTTTTGTGCCTCTTCATGTGATATTATTTACGCTTTTCTACTCCCTCCTTACTTCTTCTCACAGAACCATCCCTTTATATCTCTTAATTATATTTTTGTCATTATGTCAGTTGTTTTATACTGATATTCACATTCTATGAATATCCCTTTTGATTGTCATAATGAGTATACTATTCTCAAGATTGACATATATACATAAAACATATATAAAACAAAATGCTCCTATATAAGAATGTAATTAACTAGTCTTATTGATTAACTAGGGGTTTTCCCCCCATTTACCTTTTTGTGTCTCTCTTGAGTTTTGTATTTGGAGATTAAATTTTCCATTGAGCTCTGGCCTTTTGATCAGGAAGGTCTGGAATTCCCTTATTTCATTGAATGTCCATCTCCTTGCCTGGAAAATTATGCTCAGTTTTGCTGGGTAGTTGGTCCTTGGTGGTAGTCCAAGCTCCTCTGCCTTATAGAATATCATATTCCAATTTCTCCCGTCATTTAATGTAGAAACTGAAAGATCCTGCATGATCCTCGCTATAGTTCCATGATATCTGAATTGTTTCTTTTTGTCTGCTTGCAGGGTTTTCTCCTTGACCTGATAGTTCTGGAATTTGCCTATAATATTTCTTGGAGTTTTCAATTTGGGATCTTTTTTAGGAGGTGATCGATGGATTCTTTCGATGACAATTTTACCCTCTGGTTCTAGGACCTCGGGGCAATTTTCCTTAAGCATTTCGTGTAAGATACTGTCCAGGCTCTTTTTTCTTTCATCATAGCTTTCAGGTAGAACCATAATTCTTAGATTGTCTCTCCTGGATCTATTTTCCAGGTCAGTTGTTTTTCTAATCAGATATTTCACGTTTTCTTCTATGTTTTCGTTCTTTAGATTTTGTTTGACTGATTCTTGATGTCTCATAGAATCATTAGCTTCTACTTGCCCAATTCTAATTTTTAATGTTTTTTTTTCTTCCTTTATCTTCTCTATATCCTTTTCCATTTGGTTGATTTTACTTTTCAATGAGACATTTTCTCCAATTATATTCTGATTTTCCTTAACCAATTCCCCAGTTTTACCTTTTAAAGATTTATTTTCCTCATTGAATTTTTTTTTCATTTTTTCTTTTACCTCCCTAATTTGGTTTTTAAAATTCTCCTTGAGTTCTTCCAGGAATGCTTTTTGGTCTGGAGACCAGTTACTTTCCCTTTTGAGGTTTCAGATGTGGGTGTAATATCCATGCTGTCCTCTTCTGAATTGGTAATTTGATCTTCCCTGTCTCCATAATATGAATCAATCATCTTTGAAATTTTCTTGCTATTCTTTTTCATGGTTTTTTTTTCCTTCTTGGTTTCTGAAGTGCATCTCTGCTTCTGGGTCTCTGGGGGCTCTGTCCCAAGTTTCTTGTGTTGAGATCTAGCTTTATGTGCTATGGCCTCTGGTTTCATGAGGGGTGGGGGAGGGGTGGTCTGGCTGCTGGGCTACCACCTGGTCTGGTTCTACAGCATGGGTGGTCTCAGCTCGTGTCTGTGATGGTGTCTGCCAGTTGCCCTGGATTTGCAAAGCCAAGTCTGGGGTCCCAGCATTGATGTTAGTTAGCTCCACCCCCTAGGACTCGGTTATTCTCATTGTTCTGCTGAGGTGAAGGCTGCTGAGACACCTCTCTTCCTGCACTAGTCTCCTTCTGCCACCACAGGAAGGGCCCTCTCCCCCAGTTCTCTAGCTACTGAAGCCCCCATTCTGGCTCCTCTGTTTCTCCTGAGGTTTTATTTTCTGGGTTTATTCAAGGGAGGGATATGAGCCATTTTACCTGGCCATCATGGTTCCCAGAAGTTCAGGAAGGTGATTTTCAAACCTTTAGACTGTGGGTTGGAGGCCTGCGGGCTAGCTGCTCCCACGGGTTCAAGATCTGCTCTCCAACAGCCTCCCGACATGGGCTGAGAAGCCTGGGGTTCGATCGTGGCTGTATCTGGCACTTCCACCCTGGGCCTGTTCCTACTCCAGCATTTCACTCACCCAGCAACCTCCCAGACCAGCATGCTGGCTGGCTTCTTCTGCTGTTCCTGGTTGGTTTGGTCTGGTGCTAATCTGAGTGCCCAGTGCTCCTGCCCCTCTCAGTCTACTAGTGGCTTCTAACTCTCTCAAATCTGCTCAGATTCACTTTTTTAGACATATCTGACAGAATTTGTGAGAGAGCTCTGGTAGTTCGTTCCTTGGACAGCACCATCTTCATTTTTTTTAAATCGTAGGTCAACTTCTTCCCCAAAAGAAAGCAGAGTCTGTAGTGGTGAGGAGGACAGACAATTATCCAGTGTTGGTCTCTAACAAGAGTTTCAGGGAATTGGAGCCCTGGGTCCAGGGACTCCCTGTAAAGTACTTATAATGATCCCCATGAGTCATTCCTAGAGAACAGAATAGACTCCTGCTCTCACACACATCACCTCAGGCAAACCCTCAAGCCCTCCTGCTCCTAGAAGAACCCACAGCTTGGGATAGTCACTTCATTGAAACTTATATGTCAGTAGGGGGCCTGGGAAGGCAACAGCTTGGTCCTTCAGGACCAAAAGAGAAGATCCAATTCCACTAAGTGCATAGGCAGAGGGCACTTTCTGTGCACTTGAAGGTCAGTCTCACACAAAATAGTGTTGTGAATGTGTCTCAAAGAATATCAGAAACTTATTGCTAAAAGGAACTTGAGAACATAGAATGTCAGAATTGGAAGTGCTCTTAAAATATAGGGTTTCAAAGACAGAAAGGACTTAAATTATGAGCAGGGCTAGAGGACAGTTTAGAATGTAAAGTGTTGAAGCTTAAAGGGAACTTAGAACGTAGAATGTCAGAGCTCCAAAGGACTGAAAATAGACTGCTGGTTGCTCTACATGTCTAAAGGCTCTCCTCACTCTAGCTCACCCTCCACTCAGCTGTCAAAATGATCTTCCTGAGGTACAGATCTGACTACATCACTCCTCTATTCAAATGGATCTAAATGAGCTTCAAGATCAAATATAAAATCTTCTGCTTGGCTTTTAAAACCCTTCATAATTTGAGCCCTTTCTACTTTCCAAACCTCTTACATCTCACACCACTGCAAGTACTCTGAAATCTAGTGACACGGACCTCCTTGTTTTTCCTCACATCAAACTCTCTGTCTCTAGAATAGAAGCATTCTCACTGGCTGGTCCCCATGCCTGGAACTCTCTCCAATTTCATCTCTACCTCCCAGCTTCCCTGGCTCCCTTCAAGACTCAGCTAAAGTCAGAAAGGATTTAAAATATGAATAGGGCTAGAGAAGACCTTAGAATATAAAGTGTTCAGGCTCAGAAAGAACTTAGAACATAGAAAGTCAGCACTGCGTAGAGCTAAAATAGCTTTCTAGTTGGTCTCCATGATTTAATTTAGTTGTGTCATTTGCAAAACTGAGGTGATGAGTTCTGAGACAACATTATTTCAAAGAACAGGGGATGCAGAAATGGGAGGGCTCTTGAAGTAAAAACTGTCAGAGACAGAAGGTCCCTGACAATATAGAATGTAAGATCCAGAAGAGGTTTTTAACAGATGTCTAACTCACAAAGCAACAGGTATGTGACCCACATCTCTCCTAAGTGCTATCAGAGATAGATTAAAATGTAATTGGGAAATATTTTTTAAAATAAATAAAAATAATAAAACATAAGTAACATTGCATTTTGAAAGTAAGTCATTTTGTACCTTACATGAATCTTTACATATAAATTAGTGGACCCATTTCATTTTGAGCTTGACATCACTGCTTTAGAATAGAGGTAATTCGTGTTGAAAGAGCCTTTAGAACATAGAAAAACTTAATGCTAGAGCTGAAAAGGACTTGAGACCAGATAATATAGAATGTGACAGCAGGAGCATCAGAGCTGGATGGGGCCTTATACAATAGACTATCAGGCATGGAAAGGACCTAAAGACTAACTTATGAAAACTCAACTACCAGGAACAAAAGCTGATCCAGGTCACAGAATCTATTAGTGGAAGACCTGGGGCTAGAACCTAGGTCTCCTGAGTTGCATTCCACTACTCTTTGTCCTGCACAATGATGACTCTGTTTCTCAAATCTTAGAAGTTAGAGAGGAATCCAATTTCCTGACAGGGATACAGAAATTGTCACTTTCAGAATCTCCTGTCTTACCTCACTCCCCAAAACATCCTTATTCAGCAACATAATTAACTTCCATGTGTCTATTACCTTGGGAACAATGAAGGACTTTCCTCTCCCCAACTCAAAGTAACAGGTTACAGTTGACACAGTCTAATGAGCAGAGTACTGGGCTTGGAGTTGGAAAGACTTGGGGTCAATTCAGGTAAAAGCCACAGGCATCTGTATTTTAGGAAAGCATTTCAAAGTCTCTCGTGCAATTACTGTGGACAGCAAGGAAAGATGTGGACTAGATTTTAGTGCAAGGAAATAGTGCTTCACATGTGGTGGGTTCTCTACCTCTGAAGGTCTTTAAGTGGTAGTGAAATCACTGTTTATGAGAATATCATAGAGGGAATTTCCATTCAAGTTTGGGTGAACTGCATGGTTGAGACTAAGATACTATTTGAACCAAAACTTGAAGGAATTCAGGAAAACCAGAAGGGAGAGATAATGATGTAGAGAATGGCATGTGGGACAACCAGTGAAAATGCCCAGAATCAGAGGATGAAGGATTTTGTATAAGGAAAAGCAAAAACGTCAATGTCATTGGATCACAAATTGGAGAGCAGAGGGAAGTAAGGTGTAAGAAGACTGGAAATTTAGGAGGGGACCAAGGTATAAAGAGGATTAAAAATCAAATAGAGGATTTTGTATTTAATCCTAGAAATAATATGAAGTCTTTGGAGTTTTTTTTATACAGAAGTGATATGGTCAGTCTGGCACTTTAGGAAGATCAATTAGAGAGATGAGTGGAGAATGAGCTGGAGTGAGGAGAGACTTGTGGCAGGAAGACCAACCAGCAGCCTATTGCAATAATACAGGTGTGAGGTGAGGAGGGCCTAAACCAGGAGGACATCAGTGTCATAGGGGACAAGGAGGTATATAAGAGAGATGTGACAAAGTTCAAATAGATAGGACTTGGCAAACAGATTTCTATGAGCTCTTGTGGGGTGACCGAGAGTGAGGAATGGTGACTGGGGGATTGTGGTGCTTTCAATAGTACTTGAGAAGAAAACAAAGAAGTTGAGAAGAAAAGAGGGTTTATACAGAGAAAAGAACATGTTGAGTTTAAGATATCTGGTCTCAGACACTTACTAGCTGTGTGACCCTGGGCAAGTTAGTTAACCCTGCTTGCCTCAGTTTCCTCATATGTAAAAAGAGATGGAGAAGGAAATGAAAAACTATCCCCAGTATCTCTGCCAAGAAAACCACAAAAGGGGACAGGAAGAGTCAGACACAACCAAAATACTAAACAAAAAAGGGGACATCCAGTTCAAGACATCCAGGTGGCAGCTGTAGATGGGAGACTAGAGATCAAGGGAAAGGTTAGGGCTGGATAAGAGGATCTGAGAATAATTCACATAGCAATAATAATTGAATCCACCTTGTTTCTCCCATCTCTTTCTTAGATTTCGTTCCATTAGAACACTCAACTATCCATCTCTTTAAGTCTTTTGTCCTTTTAAATAAAATGTAGCTTAACAAAGTCATTTTAACCATGGGTCTCTCCCCACCAAGTCTCAGGGATACAATTTAAAATGTGCATCCTATTACAAGGATTCATCTTGCAACTCACTGTATTCGTAGGCAAAATGGGCTCCTTAGCACTTAGTTCAACAAGTGTCCTTGAATAGTTTGGCTTTTGTTCCCTTTGAGTAATTTAGTTGAGCCTTACTAGGTGCTAAGCCACAGGGCCAAACCCCTATTAGGTGTAAAACCTTAGTGGGTGTGGATTGGCAACTAAGGTGGGGCCCAAGGTGGGGTTAACTCCAGGGAGGGCCTAGTTTACATGTCTGGGAGAGCAGAGGCTCTTAGATCATGTGGGTTTAAGTCCGCCTCTTTGTGAAGGTTCTGGGTCACGTGGGTGAGTTGCATGTGTGACTCACCCCTGACTCTGAAAAAGATATAAAACCAGGAATTGGCTGTCTGTTCTTGGGAGCTCTTTGGTGCAGCAGTGGTGGTGCACATGACTCTGGGCCAGCCCTTGTTCTGAGCTCCCGGGCTGAACCTGAATGTTGGTAACTATGAATCTGTATTGGGTCTCTCTCTTGATGTTTGTACTTTGTTTGTAATTTGCTCTGAAGTTCAGGGTGCTGGTTTTTTCCCTGAACTAAGTGAATGATATTTGTATGCTGAATTAAAGTAAGCTTGTCAAACCCCTTCACTTTGCTTTCCTTAGTTAAGCAGATCAGAAGAACCTGTGCTGTTGGCAGCTTTCTGGGTGCTGGCTGTGGGTGGATCTTATACCCCCACAGAAGCTGCTAGCCAGACTGTTGAAACACTCACCTACACGCTATGCATTTTTATAGACCTCTGAGGCCATGGTGTTGGCTTGACTGTGGGCTCCCTTTTAGGTCATTTGCCCCTGTGAATTATTGGCTCACTACTTTTCTCATTCTTCCTGGCCTATATTTTCCTACTGGCTCTGGTAGAATCTCATACAGCAACAACACAATGCAAAGCAATAAAAACAGTATCTACAAGTTCTTTATAGAAAAGCAGAAAATCACATTGCCTAAATCCCAGGATCCCAAAGCTCCCACAGTGTTAGCCTTTTGTATACACCAATGTACCCCTCAATAGGATGTTGGCACACAATTGGATATTTCTATCTTTCAGCAGCTCTGGTCATTTCCAAGGCAAAATTTCTACTTTCAAAGGAAAGAAGCACATGAGTGACTGTTGCTATTACAATCCTATAATCCCGGATTACATGGGTCTCTCCTATTACAGAAGCAGGCGATTATGGATGAAACTTGGTGCTCTCTACCATGCTTATCGATTTTATAAATCTGTTTAAAATAGTACCATGTTAACAGGTGTTGCACAAAGGACATGAAGGAACCTTTCTTTCTGTGCTTCATACCAATGGCTGGTACTGTCTCCAGATCCAAATCTTCCCATCCAATGCAAAGGATTACAGTGTAACATGGCTCTATGGTCAAAATACTATCAAGAAACCAAGTAAACGACCCCACCCTCACAGAAATAAAATTTTGAGGTCAAAATGATAGACATGACTGACTGAAGCTTAACCTCCTCCAGTTGCTACAGTGCTTTAAGGATCTATCATCTCAAATAAATAACACTCCCTCCACTAATGTAGATTATAATTGCTCTATAGCTTCATTTGAATCATGCTGATTGAAAAACAGCATCCTGTGTGCAATCTGGTAAGGAGACTCTCTCGACTCAAATTGACTAGTCCTTAAACATTAGATATAGTAAATGTCTAATTTTCCACCCCATCGTTCCAGACTGGACCCTGGATTTTGACAAATAAAAATAAGCAAAATCAACGAATTACAAACCTAGGTTTATGGCTCATGCATTGTGCTTATGGAGAATATAATGTAATTTTTTTTTGTAAAATGTAGGTCTGATTATGATGTTTCTGTGGTCAATGAGCTCCATTAGCTCCCTATTTTTTCCAATGACCTTTCTCTAGTTTGAAATTCATTCTGTTCACCTCTTGACCTACGCACAAAGCAATCTTATGTGATACAGCATAGAACCAGTTGTCATGAAGTCTAGTTCTAATTTTTCCTTGACTACTTCCTAGCTGTATGATTGCTGGGCCTTAATTTGTTTATCTATAAAATAGAGGGAAAATTATTAAGGAGGTACTTCATAGAGCAAGACAAAATAGTAACAAACTTCCAGGATCAATAGTCATTTATCTACTTTGTTTTCAGGTGTTTGTCACCACAAAGGATGTTGTTATGAATTTTTTGGTATCGACCAGAGTTTTATTGTTGCCTTCCCCTTCCTTAAGATATAAGCCCAATACTAAGATCTCTGAGCTAAAGGACATGAACAGTTTAGTCAAATATCTTGAACAATTCCAAATTGAAATTGAATATATTTCAGTCACTTCGCAGCTCTGCCAAAAGGACATAACCTTGCCCATCTTCCCACAGAATCTCCACCACTAAGGATTCTTATCTTTTGTCATTTCTGCCAATTTTCAGAGTAGGAGTGAAAATTAAAATTTTTTCATTCACATTTCTATTATTATCAGGGATTTGGAGCATAATTTCATGTGGTTGTTTATAATTTGCCCTTTTCCACTGTCCTATATCCTTTTAATTCTATCTCCACTGATTTTAATGGAAAAAAATTTCAAATCAACTTTGAATGGGCTTTTTAAATTTTTATTTCATTTTTTCCACATGTTTTTAAACACATGGAAGGGGAAAATCATTCAAGAGTTTCTGAATTCATCCTCCTTGGCCTTTCAGAACAGCCAGAGCAGGGGAGGCTCATTTTCCTTGTATTCCTGCTTATGTATCTGATCACAGGACTGGGGAATTTGCTCATCATTCTGGCCATTGGGTCAGACTCACGTCTGCACACTACCATGTACTCCTTCATTATCAACTTGTACCTGGTTGACATCTGCTTCACCTCTGCTGCCATTCACAAGATGCTAGCTAATTATATACGTGGTAACAAAGCAATTCGTTACATCAGCTGCCTGGCACAAGTATTCTTCTTCATTTGTTTGGGTGGGTAGATAGTATCCTTCCCACTGCCATGGCCTATGACCGCTATGTGGCTATCTGTGCCCCACTACATTATTCCATGGTCATGACCCCAAAGGTCTGTGTCCTTCTGGTAGCAACGTGCTGGTTTGGGGCTTGTGCTAATGCCCTGACACACACTAGTCTGCTGACCCGACTCTCATTCTGCGGCCACACTGAAATCCCTCATTTCTTCTGTGACCTTAGTGTGGTGATAAGATTGGCCTGCTCAGATACCTTCATCAATGACTTGCTGATCTACATAATGGGAGGACTGACAGGTATAATTCCATTCATTGGCATTCGAATCTCCTACATTAACATTTTTGTGGCTGTGCTGAGGATCCCATCAGCTCAAGGGAAATGGAAAGTTTTCTCCACCTGTGGCTCTCACCTCACTGTGGTCTGTCTCTTCTATGGCACAATCATTGGAGTGTGCTTTAACCCAACATCTGCACACACAGCCCAACAGGACACAGCAGCAGCCATGATGTACACTGCCGTCACCCCGATGCTGAACCCTTTTATCTATAGCCTAAGGAACAAGGACATGAAAGGAGCCCTGAGGATGCTCTTCAGCAGAAAGTCAGGCCTCTCTTTGTGACTATGAGGCATCCTCCTGGGCTTTCTCACCCTGCAGTTACACTGCTGTGACAAAAGGTTCTCAATGAGTCTTCTCCAGTGTAAGATTCGAACTGTTCACCCTTACACTGCCCAAGAAACACTGCAATGTGATGGATAGAGCATGGAACCAGCCACCCGAACGCAAAGTTCTAGTTCTTCTACCATTTCCTGCCTGTGTGTACCTGAGTTAACCTGATCTTCAATTTCCTTATTTATAAAATAAAGGAACAACTACTCAGGTCATATTTTATGTGGTTGTTCAGTTGTTTCAGTCATGCCTGACCCTTTGTGACCACATTTGGGCTTTTCTTGGCAGATACCGGAGTGGTTTGCCATTTCCTCCTCCAACAGATTAAGGCAAACAAAAGTTAAGTGATCATACAAGTAGTAAATGTCTGAGGTCAGATTGGAACACAGGTCTTCCTGACTCCAGGCCTCTGACTCTAACCACTGCATCATCCAGCTGCTAGACCTAGACAAACTAATAACAAAGTTCATTTAGAGGTACAAAAGGTCCAAAATCTCAAAGAAAATAATTTATAAATTTTTTAAAATGACTGGAAATAAAGGAACACTCATAGGTTACTAGTAAAATTATGAATTAGTTAAAGCATTCTGGAAAGCCATTTGAAATCATGAAAATCAAGCAACTAAAGTATCTTGGACCCATGGTTTCCAAAGCTGCGCAAATACCTTATGGAGGTCACTGTATACAAAGAAATGCTTCATATACAACAAAATATCAGTAACTCTCTTTCTGTGGTAGCAAAGACCTGAAAAGAAAGTAGTTTCCTGTTAATAAGGGACTTTCTAAATAAACAGTTCTTTAAACAAAAAAAAATAGGCTGCAACTTCTAATCAATCATATAAAAGATTGCTCTTTCTCACAAACAGGAAATGAAATGAAAATCAGTACAAATCTGAAGCTTCATCTCACACCCAGAAAATTGAAAAGGAAAACAAATATGTGAATATTCAGTGTTAGAGGTGTTATGGAAAGAAAGGTACCCAAATAGCCCATCGGAGTTGCTGTGAATTGACTCAACCATTGTAAAGAGTGCTTTGGTCTATTCAGAGAACGAGGGGCAATCTGTGCAAAGACACAGAGACAGGAGGTGGAGAGTGATATATAAGAACAGCAAAAAGGTCAGTTTGGGTGCATTGAAGAGTGACTGAAAGGGAATCATGTACAATAAGGCCAGAAAGGTAGATTGGAGTCAGGGTGTGAAGGGCTTTAAAAGCCAAACGGAGGAGTATGTGTTTATCCACTACACATTGTTGAACAAAAGAGACATGTGGTAAGCAATGGGTTTTGAGATTAGCACTTTGGCAGGTATGTGGACTATAAATTGGAGAGGGAAGAAATTTGAATCAGAAGACCACAATGATGGTGGTTATCATAATAGCCCAACATGTTTGGTCCGGCCTGCACTAGGGTAGTAGTTACCTCCAGTAGCATTCAGCACCACATGAGTAATAGATGAAAAAGCAAATGGTGAGAGTAATTCAGGGTTGGGCAAGGGACTTGCCCCCAGTCCACAATTTCCTATTCTATGCATAACAGGAATCAGCCCATTGGGAGCCCATGGTTTGTTGGATTAGGCACCACTCACCATGGAAGTGGATATACACTATGTCTCCTTCCGGAATAATATGTACTTTGCTAGGATGACACAGGCAACTCCTCATTGGTACCCAGTGGTTGGGTTGTCTCAAACGTGATTGATGCTTGTGAGGCAGTGGGGCACTGAATCTTGACAAGAACGTCTCCATAGTCTAGAGGAAGATTTGTGGAAACAGCTGTACTCCTTCTCTTCTGTCACATTTTCCAGTTTTCTTTCCATTGAACTTCCAACAACGTATATCTCCCCCCTTCCCAGTGGCAATGATGGCTTTCAAGAAGAACAAATAAAAGTCTGAAGGAGAGCCCCCTTAGGCCAACCACTCCCCCTTGTGGAGTATGATCAATATGCAATCTAATGAAGGTCACAAAAGCTTTTGATGGGTCAGCTTCCAGGTTCATGTGATAGAACACACACACACACACACACACACACACACACACACACACACACACACACACTTCAAAGAAAGAGTACCGTCTGACTGCTTCCTGATGTCTTTGATGACTCAAGGGTTTATATTTGATAACGAAAATCCTTTTTATGGGCTTCTCAGGGGGAACCCAGTGGTGATAATAAAATGGTGATTCTTTCCACTCAGGATTGTTCTTCCTGCCAGATACAACAGACAAGAATATGTCTCTGAGTTATCAGGAATGTTGGGAAGCAGAAGCACAACCCCCTTGCAGACATAAACCAAGAGCTCCTATCCTCCCAAATAATCTTATGCTCATGATACAACTATTTCCTTCGGCACAAGAACTGGTGAACTGCAGAAAACCAGGTGGCATTGTGCCCTTCCTGGGCAATTAAGTAGTAGCATAGCTGCTGACATTGTAGTTGCAGAGTCACCAGAAACAGAAGCAGACAGATTGAAAGGGAAGAGTCACCAGGCAGAGATAAGGGAGAGACAGACAGACAGACAGAGACAGAAACAGAAAGACAGAGAGATACAGAGACAGAAAAACAGAAACAGAGAAACAGAAACAGAGAGACAGATACAGAAAGACAGAGACGGAGAAAGACAGAGAAAGGGAGACAGAGAGACAAAGAGACAGACAGAGACAGTTTCCCCAACTGTAAAAAGAAGATAATAATAGCACCTACCTCCTACAGTTATTGTGAGGATCAAATAAGACATTTGTAAATCACTTTGCAGAGTGCATTGTACTCAGTAGTCACTATTTAAACGCTTATTGTTGTGGTTGTTGTTTGTCATGGTACCCATGTGAAGTGTTACATACACAGGTAGGAGGGGCATGATCTAGATTTGGGAGAAAAAGGTACTTGACCCTTTTAAGTCACCATAAAGCAAAGTGGAATTAAAGGGAGACATACGTGTAAAATGTAAGGGAATATTGGAGTTGTTTTTCC
The DNA here is from genome assembly GCF_011100635.1 of Trichosurus vulpecula. Classification (NCBI taxonomy): domain Eukaryota; kingdom Metazoa; phylum Chordata; class Mammalia; order Diprotodontia; family Phalangeridae; genus Trichosurus; species Trichosurus vulpecula. Next base: position 64,020,639 of record NC_050573.1, on the reverse strand, counting down.
TTCTGTTTTGAAGAGGCCAATGACATCATGGGAAATATCTTGACTCCTTCATGAATTGGATTTAATGAGGAAAACTTGCACATTCATCAGCCTCTCTCTCTCTCCTTCAGAGTCATCAAAGTCCACTGGCAAAGACAAAACTCAAGATGACTGGTAATGGCACAGGATTCAGGAATTGACTTTGGCATCTTCAATATCTAAGCACTTCATAGTGCCTGCTTCAGCTGCCTTCATTGTCATTGGAGCAAATTTTTCTCAGTCCTGCCCTTTCACCGAGGGATGTCTTCACATGCTTGGGGTAGATATACCCCTAACTCATGAATAGGTTCAAGACTTGTTGGTTACCCTCAAACTGGTTCATCCCATTTGCCAAGTTGGTGTACCAGAGTGTGGCTGTTGTGCATGCTACAGCTTCTTAGAACTACAGGTTAGAGTAGGGAGACAGGGACACACCAAAGGTGAATGACTAGCCCTGAAAAGGGCTCAGCAAGCCCTCACATGAGAGGTGTTTGTCCTTCTAAATATTCCACATACCCCTATAAGAGAATAATTATTCTGCTAGACCCCTGAGAGAATTCTTGTGTATGAGACCAGAGACTAGAGGCACTCTAGAACAAGAAAAGAGGCATACAATGCAAGAGATTCATTTTAAGCTGTGATTCAGCCTGCCAGGAATTCTAGAAATATAGGGATTCTAATCCCCTAGAAAGAGAAAATACTGCCAATTTCTGGGAGATTGGTGGGACAAGAATCATGGACCATAGGAATATCACTGGAGGACAGAGGAAAAGATCCATAACAGAGTACACAAGTTCCGAGGGCTTCAAGAGGCATGAAATGCAAAGAAATCAAAGCTGCAAGGGTCATGAAAGGAGCCAAAGAGGAAACAGCAATATGGAGGAGCAACCCCCAAACTTCCATGTGAATGAGGATGTATAGGACTATGTGGGAAGGACATTCACTGGTGTCATCGTCATTTTCTCTGGATTAACAGGAATTCTAACAGCATTGGATTTAGGGTCAGAAGACTTGGGTTTGAATATTAGCTCTGTTGCTTCTTAGCTGTGTGAGATTGCGGAAGTCTCTTAACCTGTCTGTTCCTCTGCCTTCATGTACAAAATGAGGAGTTAGGACCAAATGACTAATACAACTCTTTCTGGCTCCAGATCTGTAATACTGCAATAATGTATCATACGAAATCACTGGACACCAGGAAAATATGTATTCTATGTCTGAAGGTCCCACTCAGTGCTAATATCTTCTGTTCTATGTTCTGAGATCCCTTCCAGCTCTGGTGTTCTATACTTCAGGATCTAAAATCTGTTCCTTGGAGGACAATCAAAAACACGTGGTGCTCTCTACATTCCTCAAAGTACTGTGTTGTGAAAAATAAATTGAAAAACTTAGGCCAAGTGCTATCCAAAAGTATGCTTTGTCCAAAGGGGTTAGAGCGAAGAATGCACAATTATTTGTTGTTTCTCTCTAACAAGGGGCTACGGGAATCATGACTCACAATCCAGGAAGTCCTGGTAAAAGCTCTGACAATAACTCCCTACACTCATCCTAGGGGACAGAGTAGATGTCTGCTCTCATACAGACTACATCAGCTAAAGTCTCAAGCCCTCTTTCTTCTGGAAGGACACGTGGTTTGGACAAGTCTCCTGTTAAAAGGGGAATAGGAAAGGCAACTGAGCTGGGTTCCTCAGGAAGAGAACAGAAAAGCTAAAACACCCAAGTAAGTGCACATGCAGACATCACTTTGTCTTCATTTCAAGGCGAACATCTCATACAAAGTAATGCTGTGAAGAACTCTCATAAAAACTTATGCTAAAAGGAACTTGTGAATGTAGAAATTCAGAGCTAGCAGGAGTCATGGAACATAGACATAATATCAGAACTTCGAAGGACACAGATTATAAACAATACTAGAAATGTTAGACTACATAACATAAGATATTCAAGATCATAAAGAATTTAAAATAAAGTGTCAGAGATGCATAGGGCTGGAAAGGATCTTAGAACATAAAATTTTCAAATTGGCAGGAAACTTGGAATATAGGAGATAGAATGTCAGAGTCCAAAAGACTCCAGCATAATCTTAGAACATTTGCTTTGGAAGATCGGTTACAGCATAAAAGACAGAATGTTAGACCTAGAAGGCTAGGAACCCTAGGATATATGTCACAGAACATTATTGGAGGGGTCTTAGAATCAATTAGTAGCTATTAAGAAATTATTATGTGTTTGAGTTGCAAAAATAAGCATCAAAAAGTCCCTGCCCTCAAAGAGTTTACATTCCGATTTGAGAGACAACACATACATATATAAACGTCTACAGGTTAATTGCAAAATGAATACAAGGCATTTAGGAGAGGGAGGAGAATAGAATTCAGGTTTCTATGCCATCTGACTTTTGAAGGAGACCAGGGATTCCAACAAGCCTGGGTGAGGAAGCAGAGAATTCCAAGTATGGGGAACAGGCAGTATAAAGACATGGAGACAGGAGATTGAAAGTTATCTATCTATCTATCTATCTATCTACATATATATATGAGGAAGAATAAGTATATCAGGAATGATATCATTGAAATAGGAAACAAATCATTTATCTGTTACGATTACTATTTCCTTGATATAAAAATATAATGGTTGCTCAAAAGCAAAGTCATCCTACCCCTTTCCTCATCCAGGAGAGAGGAACCAAAGGAACAGAGAAAGAAAGGAATAATGCTACATTGTTATAAAAACCAGTGTCAGCCTGGAAACCTAAATATAGGAATTCTACACCTGGCTTGGCCATCATATGACGAGTGACACAGAACTTAACCAATCAGGTCCTTAGTTACTTCATTTTAAAATGAGGGCACAGATATTATAACTGGATTATTTCAAGGTCAGAGCATTTCATGTAGGGGGAGAGCTTAAAGACAAAAAAGTTAGACACGCAAGATATCTGAGAATATGGAATGTATGGTCCAGCCCTTAAAACACAGAAAACTACACATTAGAGTTGGAAGGGACCAGAGAGCACAAAACAGAATATTAGACCTCAAGATGGAAAACATACAATGAAATATCAAATATGGAGGGGACCTTAGAGACTGACTTATTCGACTCTTTTACATATCAACTACAAATTTCCAACAATCTTTTGGCTATACACATTTCTTTGTCCATTTCCCTAAACTTGAGATTTAGAGGGGAATCCAATTTCCTGCCAGAGTGAAGAAAATTGCCCTTTTCTGACTGCCAGTTAGATTTACCCCACACCAGTATCCCCACAAGGGGTAATCTAGTCTAAGGGAACCACTTCATTCCCTTTTGATTTAACCTCAGAGGTGGAGGAAATTTCCCTGACCATGTAGTCTAATCCATTCTTTAGGAGGAATCCTCCCTACAATATCCCTGACAGTGCTCTTTTCCTTTGTCCTATTCTTTTTAATGTTTTTTGTTAATTGCTTGAATGAAGCCATAAATGGCATGTTTTTCAAATTGGTGAATGGCAAGAAGCTTTATCATTCATATTTATAACAGAATCCAAATCCTAAAAACTTTTGTCAATATGGAATGTAAGTGGAAATTAATAGGGATAAATATAAAATCCTATAATTGCTTTCAAAAAAAGCAATTGCACTGAAACATCCTAAAAACTGTTTATCTTAAAAATATATCAGAGTTTTAATGTATTCCTTGATCAATGTGAATCAACCATGAGTCACAACCACAAAAAGCTTAGGCATTAATTTCAGAGCAAAGAAGACAAAGAACTTCATTTTCTCATGCTTAAACCATATTTGGAAAAAGGAAAGAAGGAGGGTGGGAGGGAAGAAGAAAAGAAGGAAGGAAGGAAGGAAAGAAGGAAAGAAGGAAGGAAGGAAGGGAGGGAGTGAAGAAGGGAGGACGGGAGGAAGGGAGAGAGGAATGGAGAGAGACAGAGAGGAAGACAGAGAAAGAAAGAAAGAAAGAAAGAAAGAAAGAAAGAAAGAAAGAAAGAAAGAAAGAAAGAAAGAAAGAAAGAAAAGAAGGAAGGAAGAATGAAAGAAAGGAAAGAAGAAAGAAAGAAAAAGAGGGAGAAAGAAAGAAAGAAAGGAAGAAGGAAAGGAAGGAAGGAAGAAAGAAAGGAAAGAAGGAAGGGGGAGCTACATTGTCAGTTTTCTGCTGTGCAGATTCAGAATATACATAGCTGATCCCCTGAGAAAGGGAACTCTGACCACCTTCTTGGAAATTAGGAGGACTACAATAATCATAATAGAAATATTAGAAAATGTGGTGTGATGGGGCAGCTAGGTGGCACAGCGAGTAGAGCACCGGCCCTGAACTAAGGAGGACTTGAGTTCAAATCCAGCCTCAGACACTTGACACACTTACTAGCTGTGTGATTTTGGGCAAGTCACTTAACACCAATTGCCCTGCCTTCCGCCATGTAAAAAAGAGAAAAAGAAAAAAGAAAACAATGCTGTGCAGAGAGAGAAAAAAGCCATGAAGGAGAACACCAATATGGAAAAGTAACTTGTAAGTAAATGAGATTGGACAGGCCTTGGAGGTAGGGGGGAAGTTACTTATTACTGATACTTTCAAATTTACAAACTCTGATGTGAGTTCTAAGCAATTAGACTCAGAGGACCAGGGTTTGAAACACAACTCTTATATTTCTGAGCTATGTGACCTCAGGCAATTCTTCTAACTTGCTCAGTTTCCCCAAATGTAAAGTGATCTCTAACATTCCTTTCAACAATCTATCTATGATCACATCAGCCTATGTTTTCAGCTCTGTGAATCTGTGCCCTGACAAAGGAAGTTGGTCATCACACCTGAGTTGGAGCGTTGCCAGATAGTGAAATTCCCAGTTTATCTGGGTGAGAGGAATCAACTGCAAAAGTACAAACACCAATGTGCAACCAGGCTCTTAGTGCTCCTAGCACAAGACTTGAGGAGACAGTGAGATTCAGGGCAAGGGTCACTGATCATTAAACTAGATAGCATGGTTGAAAAGGCTCTTTTTTGGGGTATAGCTCTTTAATCTTGGGCACATTATTCAACCTAAAATTCAGTTTCTTTAATACTGAAATGAATAATTTAGAATAAATAGATGGTCTCTGAGGTCCCTTCCAAGTCTAGATCTCTGATCATGTGACGCTGTGCCCCAAATCAGCCTCTGACATAGAAGGTACATGCATTCTATATCTTAAGGCCCTTCCCAGCATTGATGTCTTATGGTCTCTGTGCTAAGACCTGTATCAGTTCCAACTTTCTGTGCTGCAAGATCTAAAATCCCTTTCCTGGGAGAGAACTAGAAACACAAGAACCAGAAACACAAGGAGATCTCAATGTTGCTGAGGGAACAGTGGGGTGAAAATAAATTGTAAAACTTAGGTCAACTTTTTCCCCAAAGGAAACAGAGTCTGTGGTGGGGAGGACAGACAATTATCCAGTGTTTATCTTTAACAAGGGGCTCAGGGAATTGGAGCCCTGGGTCCAGGGACTCCCTATAAAGTACTTACAATGATTTCCATGCATCATTCCTAGGGAACAGAATAGACTCCTGCTCTCACACCCATCACCTCAGGCAAAGCCTCAAGCCCTCTTGCTCCTAGAAAAACCCACAGCTTGAGCTAGTTACTGATTTGAAACGTGTCAGTTGGTGCCCTGGGAAGGCAACAACTTGGTACTTCAGCACCAAAAGAGAAGATCCAATTCAACTAAGTGCAGAGGCAGAGGGCACTTTCTGTTCGTTTGAAGGTCAGTCTCACACAAAATAATGCTGTGAATGTGTCTCAAAGAATCTCAGAAATTTATTGCTAAAAGGGATTTGAGAACATAGAATGTCAGAATTGGAAGGGCTGTTGGAACATCAGGTTGCAAAGACAGAAACAACTTAAATTAGGAATAGGGCTAGGGGAGAGTTTAGAATATAAAATGTTCAAGCTCAAAAGGAACTTAGGACACAGAATGTCAGAGCTACATAGGACTGAAAATAGATTGCTGGTTAGGCTCCCTGTCTAAAGTCTCTCCTCATTCTAGCTCACCCTCCACTCAGCTGTCAAAATATCTTCCTAAGGTACAGGTCTGACCACATTATTCCTCTATTCAAATGGATCTCAATTGGCTTGGAGATCAAATATAAAATCTTCTACTTGGCTTTTAAAACGCTTCATAATTTGAACCTTTTCTACCTTTCCCAGCTTCTTACATCTTACACCGCTGCAGGTACTCTGAAACCTAGTGACACTGACCTTGTTTTTCCTCACATCAAACTCTCTATCTCCGGAACAGAAGCATTTTCACTGGTTCTTCCCCATGACTGGAACTCCCTCCAATGTCCTATCCACCTCCCACCTTCCCAGCTCCCTGCAAGACTCAGCTAAAGTCCTTTCTTCTAAAAGCCTTTTTCAGTCCTCTTTAATCTTAGTGCCTTTCCACAGAGACTGCCCCAGATTTGTCCTGTATGAACTTGGTTTGCATATTGTTGTTTGCATGTCAACTCACCCATTAGAGGGCAAGGTCCCTGGGAGCAGAGATTGTTCTCTGCCTTCTTATCTCCAGGGCTCAGCACAGTGCCTGGCACATAGTAATAAATGTTCACTGACTGACTGACTGATTGACAAGTTCCTTTGGACATAAAATGTTCAAACTGGGAGGAGCTTTAGAGTGTAGGAGGTATAATAGCAGATTCCAAGGTAACTCTCACACACAGTTCATAGAATATTAATGTTGGAAGGAACTTTAAAACTCAGAAAAGAAAATATTGCACATAGTAGGACAAGAAACCTTTTTAGAAACCAAATTTAGAAGTGGGAGGGACCTCAGAATCAATCTATCAGTCCATGTTTATTAAGAAGTTATTATGTGATGGACAATGTACAAATTGCTGGGGATCCAATATAAAGTGCAGTAGTCCCTGCCCTCAAGGAACTTTCACTCTAACTCTGGAGATAGTATGTACATATGTAAGCATTTATAGAATAAAACAAAATAAGTGAAAAGTGGTTTGGGGGAGGACAGAGACAACCAACTGAGCTGGCTGCTCAATGTATCAGGACAGGTTTCACATGAAAAGTCATCAGGCTAACTTTGAAAAGAAACTGGTAATTCCACCAGGCAGAGGTGAGAAAGCAGAATATTCAAGGCACAGAGCACAGCCAGTGCAAAGCCACAGTGGAGGGACATGGAGACTCATGTAGATCAGGAAGAACAGAGGGGCTAGTGAGTAAGTCCATGGAGTATGTTTTCCTATCACAATTACCTTTCTGTAAGATGGTGCTATTTTCTAAAATGCAGAATTCAACCTACTCCTCTCTCCATCCACAAAAGAGGAAAGAACACTATCTAGGAAGGAAAGAGAGAATGCTTTATTGTCATGAATATGAATGTCTGTCTGGGGATCTAGCCATATGGATTCTAGACCTGGTTTGCTTGCCCACAGGTAAGAGCCCACAGCTTGGGCTACTTACCTATTTGAAACTTATCTGTCAGGAGGGGCTAGGAAAGGCAACAGCTCAATCCCTCAAGACCAAAGAGAAGATACAGCCCAAACACCCAAGTAAGTGCACAGAGAGAGGTTCTTTTCTGTTCAGTTGAAGGTCAATGTCACACAAAGCAATGTTGTGAGTGTGCCTCAAAGAATCTCAGAAACTTATTGCTAAAAGGGATTTGAAAGTGTGGAATGTCAGAACCGGATGGGCTGTTGGAACATAGAACATAGGATTTCAAAGACAGGATTTAAAATACGAATAGGGCTAGAGAAGACCTTAGAATATAAAATGTTCAGGCTCAGAAGGAACATAGAACATAGAATGTCAGAGCTGCATAGAGCTAAAAATAGCCTGCTAGTTGGTCCCTATGCTTTAACTTAGTTGTGTCATTTGTAAAATGAGTCAGTGTGTTCAAAGACTAGATTATTTCAAAGATCAGGTGATTCAGAAGTAGGAGGGTCTTTGAAGCAAAAAATATCAGAGACAGAAGGTCCCTGACAATAGAGAATGTAAAATCCAGAAGAGGTTTTTCACAGAGATGTCCAGCCCTCAAAGCAAGAGGAATATGGCCCACATCTCTCATAAGTGCTATCAGAGCCAGATTAAAATGTAATTGGGAAATATTTAACAAAATAAATAAAAACATAATAAAACATAAATAACATTACATTGTGAAAGTAAGTCATTATGTAGCATACAGGAATCTTTATGTATAAATTAGTGGATCCATTTCATTTTGAGTGTGACATCACAGATTTAGAATAGAGGTAATTAATGCTGAAAGAGCCTTTAGAACATAGAAAAACTGAATGCTACAGCTGAAAAGGACTTGAGATGAGAAAATATAGAATGTTAAAGCTGGAGCATCAGAGCTGGATGGGGCCTTATACAATAGACTATCAGGCATGAAGAGGACTTAACGAACAACTTGTGAAAACTCACCTACCAGGAGCAAAAGCTGATCCAGGTCGCAGAATCTATTAGTGGAAGACCTGGGGCTAGAACCTAGGTCTCTTGAGTCCCATTGTAATATTCTTTGTCCTACACAATGATGACTCTGTTTCTCAAATCTTAGAAGTTAGAGAGGAATCCAATTTCCAGACAGGGATACAGAAATTGTCACTTTCAGAATCTCCTGTCTTACCTCACTCCCCAAAACATCCTTATTCAGCAACATAATTAACTTCCATGTGTCTATTGTCTTGGAAACAATGAGGGACTTTCCCCTCCCCAACTCAAAGTACCAGGTTACGGTTGGCACGGTCTAATGAACAAAGTACTGGGCTTGGAGCTGGAAAGACTTGGGGTCAATTCCTGTGAAATGCCACAGGCTTAGCTCATCTATATTTTAGGAAAGCATTTCAAATTCTCTCATGCAATTATTGTGGACAGCAAGGATAGATGTGGGCTAGATATTAGTGCTAGATGTTAGAAATACTCCTTCAGATGTGGTGGGTTCCCTGTCTCTGAAGGTCGTTCAGTGGTGGTGAAATCTCCATTCATGAGGATGTAATAGAGCGGATTTCTATTCGAGTGTGGGTGAACTGCATAGTTGAGACTATGATACTATTTTAACCAAGACATGAGGGAATTCAGGAAAACTAGAAGGGAGAGATAATGATGTAGAGAATGGCATGTGGGACAACCAGTGAAAACGCCCAGAATCATAGGATGAAGTATTTTGTATAAGGAACAGCAAAGAGGTCAAAGTGATTGCATCACAAAATGGAGAGCATAGGGAAATAAAGTGTAAGAAGACTGGAAAGGTAGGAAGGGACCAGATTATAAAGAGCTTTGAAAATCAAATAAAGGATTTTTGTATTTGATCCTGAAAATAATAGGAAGTCACTGGAGTTCTTTTAATACAGAGGTGATATTAATACAGAGGCACTTTAGGAAGATCAGTTGAACAGCTGAGTGGAGAATGAACTGGAGTTAAGGGGAGACTTGTGGCAGGAAGACCAACCAGCAGCCTATTGCCATAATCCAGGTTTAAGGTGAGGAGGCCCTGAACCAGGAGGAGATCAGTGTCATAGGGGAGAAGGAGGTATACAAGAAAGACATAACAAAGTTAAAATTGATAGGCCTTAGCAAAAATATTTATATGAACTCAAGTGGGGTGAGAGAGAGTGAGAAATGGTGACTGTGGGGATGACGGTGCCTTCAACAGTAATAAAGCAGTTTAGAGGAAAAGGTGGTTTAGTCAGAGGGAAGAATGTAATAAGTTCAGTATTGGACATATTGAGTTTAAGATATCTGGTCTCAGACACTTACTAGCTGTGTGACCCTGGGCAAGTCACTTAATCCTGTTTGCCCCCAGTTTATTTATCTGTAAAATGAGTTGGAGAAGGAAATAACAAATCACCCCAGTATCTCTGCCAAGAAAACCCCAAATGGAGTCTGGAAGAGTCAGACACAACTGAAAAAACGAAACAAAAAGGGGACATCCAGTTCAAGATGTCCAGGTGGCAGTTGTAGATGGGAGACTAGAGATCAAGAGAAAGGTTAGGGCTGGATAAGAGGATCTGAGAATCATTCGTACAGCAATAATAATAGAATCCGCTTTGTTCCTCCCACCTCTTTCCTAGATTTCCTCCCATAAGTATATTGTCTAAATATCTAGTGCTACTTGACTATCCATCTCTTTAGGTGTTTTGTCCTTTTGTATAAAATGTACCTTAACAAAGTCATTTTAACCATGGGTCTCTCCCCACCAAGTCTCAGTGAAACAATTTAAAATGTGCATCCTATTACAAGGATTCATCTTGCTACTCACCTACACTCTGTGCATTCTTATAGACCTCTGAGGCCATGGTCTTGGCTTGACTGTGGGCTTTTAGGTTATTATCCCCTGTGAGTTATTGGTTCTCTACTACTTTTATTCTTCCTGGTCTATATTTCCTATTAGCCCATAGAGTAACAAGAAAATGCAAAGCAATAAAAACAGTATCTAGAAGATCTTTATAGAAAAGCAGAAAATCACGTCTCAGCTATAATATTCATGTGTGTATGCTTGTGCATATGAATTCAAGTGTTCTGCTTTCTCACTGCAGATGTTCTCTATGCATATGTGCCTAAACCACTTAATAATGTCCCACGCCATTAACATTCTCTTAAGATTGAAATACCTCAACTCAGTTTTTAGTCTCAAATACAATATCCATTGCCCAGATCCCAGGATCCCAAAGCTCCCACAATGATAGCGTTGTGTATATGCCAAAGCACCCCTCATTAGGATGATGGCACACTATTTGATACTTCTATCTTTCAGCAGCTCTGGTCATCTCCAAGGCAAAAATTCTGCTTTCAAAGGAAAGAAGCACATGAGTAACTATTGCTATTACACTCATAATCCTAGATTACATGGGTCTCTTTAATACAGAAACAGTTGAGTATAGATGAAACTTCGTGCTCTCTGGCATGCTTGTCAATTTTAGAAATCTGTTTAAAATAGTATCACGTTAACAGGTGTTGCACAAAGGACATGAAGGAGTCTGTCTTTCTGTGCTTCATGCCAATGGCTGGTATTGTCTCCAGATCCAAATCTTCCCATCCAATACAAAGGATTACAGTGTGACAGGGCTCTATGGACAAAGTGCTATCAAGAAACCAAGTAAACGACCCCAACTCATAAGAATAAAATTTTGGGGTCAAAATGATAGATGTGACTGAACCTTAAACTCCTCTAGTTGCTACAGTACTTTAAGGATCTATCATCTCATGTATATAATGCTCCCTCATCTAATGTAGATTATAACCCTCTATAGCTTCATTGGAGTGGTGCTGACTGAAAAACAATATCCTGTGTGCAATCTGGTAAGGACACTCTCTCAACTCAATTTGATTGGTCTTCAAACATTAGACATAGTATATGTCCAATTTTCCAACCCACCTTTCCAGACAAAACCCTGGATTTTGACAAACAAAAATAACCAAAATCAACCAATTACAAACCTAGGCTGATGGCTCATGCATTGTGCTCATCAAGAATCTAAGGTAATCTTTTTATGAGTAGGTCTGAACATGATGTTTCTGTGGTCAGTGAGCTCCATTACCTCCCTATTTTTTCCAGTGACTTTTCTCTAGTTTAAAATTCATTCTGTTCACCTCTTGACCTACACACAAAGCAATCCGATGTGATACAGCATAGAACCAGTTGTCAGGATGCCTGGTTCTAATTCTTCTACTACTACTTCCTAGCTGTATGATTCCTGGGCCCTAATTTTCTTATCTATAAAATTAAGGGAAAATTATTAAGGAGGTACTTCATAGAGCAAGACAAAATAGGAACAAACTTCCAGGATCAATAGTCTCCACTTTGTTTTCAGGTATTTGCCACCACAAAGGATGTTGTTATGATTTTTTGGTATCTACTAGACTTTTATTGTTGCCTTCCCCTTCCTTAGGACATATGCCCAGTACCAAGATCTCTGACATAAAGGACATGAACAGTTTAGTCAAATACCTTGAACAATTCCAAATTCAAAATGAATATAAGGACATAATCATGCCTATCATCCCACAGAATCTCCAGCACTAAGGATTCTTATCTTTTATCATTTTGCCCATTTTCAGAGTAGAAGTGAAAACTAAGAATTATTTCATTCACATTTCTATTACTATCAGGGATTTGGAGCATGATTTCATGTGGTTATTTACAATTTGCCCTTCTGAGAAAATGTTTATTTATCCTTTTTCCACTCAATTGTCATTGTAGGGCATGTTTTCTTGCTTCCCTATATATTTTCTATCATAGTCTATTAGCTTTAATATTTTGTTCACTGCAAATATTTTTCCTCTATCCTATATGTCTTATAACATTTTCTTCACTGATTTTAATGGAAAAAAAATCTAAAATCAAGTTTGGATGGGTTCTTTTAAATTTTTATTTCATTTTTTCCACATGTTTTTAGACCCATGGAAGGGGAAAATCATTCAAGAGTTTCTGAATTCATACTCCTGGGCCTTTCAGAACAGCCAGTGCAGGGAAGGATCATTTTCCTAGTATTCCTGATTATGTATCTGATCACAGGACTGGGGAATTTGCTCATCATTCTGGCCATCAGGACAGACTCACGTCAGCACACCCCCATGTACTTCTTCCTTACCAACTTGTCCCTGGTCGACATATGCTTGACCTCCACCACAATCCCCAAGATGTTGGTTAATTATATATCTGGGACCAAAGCAATTCTTTACATCAGCTGCCTAACACAAGTATTCTTCTTCGGTTGGTTTGGGAGCTTAGATAGTGTCCTTCTCACTGCCATGGCCTATGACCGCTATGTGGCTATCTGTGCCCCACTACATTATTCCATGATCTTGACCCCAAAGGTCTGTGTCCTTCTGGTAGCAGTGTGCTGGTTTTGGGCTTGTGCTAATGCCCTGACACATGCTAGTCTGCTAACCCGACTCTCGTTCTGTGGCCACACTGAAATCCCTCATTTCTTCTGTGACCTCAATGTGGTGATAACATTGGCCTGCTCAGATACCTTCATCAATGACTTGCTGATCTACATAATGGGAGGACTGACAGGTATAATTCCGTTCATTGGCATTCTAATCTCCTACATTAACATTTTTGTGGCTGTGCTGAGGATCCCATCAGCTCAAGGGAAATGGAAAGTTTTCTCCACCTGTGGCTCCCACCTCACTGTGGTCTGTTTCTTCTATGGGACAATCATTGGAGTGTACTTAAACCCAACATCTGCACACACAGCACAAAAAGACAGAGCAGCAGCCGTGATGTACACTGTGGTCACCCCCATGCTGAACCCTTTCATCTATAGCCTAAGGAACAAGGACATGAAAGGAGCCCTGAGGATGCTCTTCAGCAGAAAGTCAGGCTTCTCTTTGTGACTATGAGTCATCCTCCTGGGCTTTCTCACACTGCAGTTTTACTGCTGTGATGTAAGGTTTTCAATGAATCTTCTCCAGTGTAAGATTCAAACTGTTCACCCCTAACCTACCCAAGAAACACTGCAATGTGATGGATAGAGCAAGGAACCTGCTATCAGAATGCATGGTTATAGTTCTTCTACCATTTCCTGGCTCTGTTACTCTGAGTTAACCTGATCTTCAATTTCCTTATTTATAAAATAAAGGAACAATAATAATAAAATAAAAATAAAGGAACTCAGGTGGTACTTTATGTTGTTCAGTTGTTTCAGTCATGCCTGCCCCTTTGTGACCACATTTGGGCATTTCTTGGGAAGTAGAAGGGGAAAGAGTTAAGAGAAAGGAAGAGCAATGACAATAGAGAAGGCACATTAAGGCAGGCAACATCCAGATACAAAATAGACTTTTGAGAAAAGATAAGGCAAAAAAGAGATAGAGAGAAGGATAAACAGAAGAAAATAGGATGGGCAGAAATGCACAGTTAGTAAGCATAACTGAATGTGAATTGGATGAATTCACCCATAAAACAGAAGCAGAAAGCAGAATAAATTGGAAACCAGAATCCAACAATATGTTGTTTACAAGAAATATACTTGAAACAGAGAGCCACACATAGAGTTAAATCAGGGCCTGGAGCAAAACCTATTGTGCTTCCACAGAAGTATAAAAGGTAGGGGTAGCAATCATAATCTCTGAAAAAGAAAAACAAATAATAGATCTAATTGAAAGAGATAGACAAGGAAACATCTTGCTAAAAGGCATGATAGACAATGAAGTAATATCAACATTCAACTTATATGCACCAAATGGCATAGCATCCAAATTCTTAAAGAAAAGTTAAATGAGTTACAGGAGGAAACAGACAGTAAAACTATATTAGTGGAGGTTCTTAATTTTTTCCCCTTTCAGGACTAGATAAATCTAACCATAAAATAAAAAAGAAAGAAGTTAAGGAGATGAATAAAATTTTAGAAAAGTTAGATATGATAGACCTCTGGAGAAAACCGAATAGGAATAGGAAAAAGTATACCTTTTCTCAGCTGTCCATGGACCCACAAAAATTGACCACGTAATAAACAAATGAAGAAAAGCAGCAATATTAAATGCACCATTTTCAAATCCTAATGCAATAAAAATTACATTCAACAAAGGGCCATGGAAGGATAGAATAAAAATTTATTGGAAACTAAATAATCTAATCCTAAAGACTGAATGGATCAAAGAACAAATCATAGAAACAATCAATAATTTTATTAAAGATAATGACAACAATTAAACATTATGGCAAATTTTGGGGATGCAGCCAAAGCAGTACTTAGGGGAAATTTTATATCTCCAAATGCTTACACCAATAAAAGACAGAAAAAGCAGATCAATTATTTGAATATGCAACTAAAAAATGCAAAGAGAACAAATTAAAAATCCCCAATTAAATGCCAAAAGGCAAATCCTGAAAATCAAAGGAGAAAGGAATAAAAGTAAAAAAAAAAAATTGAATAAATAAATAAAATTAAGAGGTTTTATTTTTAAAGAAAAACAATAAAATAGATAAACCATTGGTTAATTAGATTATTTTAAAAAGATAAAAACAAATCACCAGTGTCAAAAATGAAAAGTGTGAATATACTGTAAATTAAGATGAAATTAAAGCAATTATTAGGAGTCATTTTGCCCAATTATATGCCAATATAATGAATATATGCCAATATAATGCCAATGGATGAATATTTACAAAAATATAAATTCCCCAGATTAACAGAAGAACACTTAATAGGATACTTAAATAGCATTCTACTTAAATTATTAACAGAAGAATTTGCTACAAATCCAGGTTTATTGTTTCATTGATTATCTAGCTCTAGACTTAAGAAAGTAGTGGGGAAAATGTTGATAATACAGATTAACTTAAAAGTGTGTTGTGTGCACATTTTCTCCCCCAGAGATCCTCTTATTAAACATTCATTACTATACCTTTACATTGCATGAGTTTGAATTTCATAGCATTAATTTCATACATGGTCTCAAGAAGCACTCATATTTTCTGGTCAAACTAAAGAATAAAAATTTCAAATAGCATGACTGTATTATCCAAAACCACAAAATTGCAAAATTCAGAAAGGGAGTCAGAGCAAATCAAAATTCCTAAGCACCTAGTTAAGGAATTTTTTTTATTTTTATGTATTTAATTTATGGAATAAAACAAGCAATGGATATAACATAGTAGAGTAGGGGAGAAATGATTACACATGAAATTGAAGTCTATTATATTAAAAATTTGCTGTTCTTTTTGAAGATATAAAAAATTATCTTGTAAATTTCTTTTTTGATCTTTTTTCTTCCCTCCCCTGCCCTGCTAGCATTTGACACAAATTTGTGAAATCATTCTGTACATACTTCTATTTATCCATTCTTTCTTTGGATGCAGATAGCATCTTCCTTCATATGCCCTTTGTAGAAAATTTGGGTATGTATAATAGTCAAAATGACTTAGTCATTCATAGTTGTTCTTAAAACAATATTGCTGTTACTGTATACAATATTCTCTTGGTTCTGCTCATTTCACTCTCCATTATTTCGTTCAAGTCTATCCATGTTTGTTCTAAAATCATATAACTCATCATTTCTTGTAGCACAGTAGTATTCCATCACAATCATGTATCACAACTTGTTTAACCATTCCCCAATTGATGGGCATTCCTGTAATTTCTAGTTCTTTACCACTGTGAATAGAACCACTATAAATATTTTAGAATGCTTTTCTTTTTCCCTAATCATCTTTGGAAATAGACCTAACTATGGTATTGCTGTGTCAAAAGGTATAGGCACTTTAGTAACTCTTTGGGCATAATTCCAGATTTCTCTTCAAAATGGTTAGATGAATTCACATGTATTTTATCTTAAAGGATCCACCAGAGATTGCTGAAAAAGGAAGCCATGTGGTAAGATCTGGGCTTAAGGATTATCACTTCAGCATCAATATGTAGGATAGATGGGAGAGGGAAGAAATTTTAATCAAGGAGACCAAAATTTTAGTGGTTTTTGTAATAGCCCAAGTATGTTATGATTGGCCTTTTCTAAGGTGGTGGCTTCATATAGCATGTTGTAGACAAAGAAGCAAATGATGGAAGTAACCCCAGAAGAGGGTAAAGGACTTGCCACTTGATCCACAATTTCCTATTTTTATATAGCAGGGGGACCCCATTTAAAGTAACTGTAGACCGAATAAAATGCCTGGGAGGATACCTGCCAAGAGAAACCTAGAAATACATGGACATAATTATAAAACACTTTTTATGCAAATAAAGTCAGATTAAAATAATTGGAGTATTACTCATTGTTCATTGGTGGACCAAACCAGTATAATAAGAATGACAATTCTACCTAAACTAATCTACTTAAGCAATGCCATCCCAATTAAATTACCTAAAAAGTATTTTATTGAGCTAAAAAAAATGAAATTCATTTGGAAGAAGTTCAAAAATATCAAAAGAATTAATTTAAAAATGTAAAAAAGGGATGTTTAGCAACACCAGAACTTATACTATATTATAAGCCAGTAATTATTGAAACTATCTGTACTAGCTAAGAAATAGGAAGGTACATCAGTAGAACAGAGGAGACATACAGTACATGGGAATAAATGATTATAGCAACTTTGTTTGACAAATAAAAAGATATAAGCTTTTGGAATAATAATTCATTATTTGGTTAAAAAAATTGTTGGAAAAACTGGAGATGAATCTGACAGAAATTGGACATAGACCAATATCTTACACTATTTATCTAGACAAGTTCAAAATGAATACATACCCTAGATTTAAAGGGGGGTATCATAACTAAATTAGCAGAACATGGAACATATTACCTATCAGATTTGTGGATAGGACAACAACTTATGAATAAACAAGAGATAGAGAGCATTGTAAGGTATAAAATGGATAATTTTGATTACATTAAATTAAAAAGAGGTTGTACAAATAAAAGCAGTGTATTCATGATTAGAAGGAAAGCAGAAAATTTGGGGGAAATTTTTATAGATAATGTCTCAGTTAAAGGTCTCATACCTCACTTATATAGAGAACTTTGTCAAATTTATAAGAATGAGTCATTCCCCAAATGACAAATGGTCAAAGGATAGTTTTTCAATGAAAAAATTAAAACTATTTGTAGTAACATAAAAAATGCTCTAAATCATTATTGATTAGAGAAATGCAAATTAAAACCACTTTGAAATGCTCATTGTCTTGGAACTGTCTCAAACATGATTGGTCATTGTGAGTCAGGGAGGATAGAATCATATCAAAAGAACTCCTCTTCAGCAATGCTTCTTAAACTGTGGGTCATGATCCCACATGGGGCCATGTAACCAAATGTGGGGATCACGAAAAATTTGGCAACAGTAAAAGGTTCCTGAATGTGCAATGACCAAAAATTAATTCAAAATGAAATGCATAATGAAGCCAAGGTGTTTCTGGCAGCACTTGCCCACGTTGCATCGGGCGACTTCACCACAGTCTTGGTTCTGAACACAGCACTGACGATTATAAAATCAAAATATCGATCTACTCTGCCCCCACCCTCATAGACACCCCAAGCTTTTCTGCCCTCTTTCCTCCCCTTTACCCACCCTACACTCAAGCTATCCTGGCCTTCTTGCTGCTCTCACACTCACTACTCCCACCTTGTGCATGGAGCCATCCTGCAGTATCAAATATTTTGCCAAGATTTAATTCTTTATATAAAATAGACAAGCACATCCATCTCATTACTATGCAAATTTGCTTTTTTCTTTAATAAATGGTAAAATTATATGCATACCAAAGAATTATTTTAAAATAAATTTCTTTATGATTTATTATCAGTAAATGTTTGATTTGTATGCCCATTTTATATACCTGTATACCCAGGGTCACATAAAAATTTCTTGGGTGAAAAGGAGTCATGAGTAGAAAAAGTTTAAGAAGCCCTGGTCTATATAGGAAGACCTTTGAAAATAGCTTTGCAAAGGAAAATGTTGGATGTTGGAGAGGATGTGGAAAACTGGGACACTAAGGCACTGTTGGTGGAGTTGTGAACTGATCTAACCATTCTGGGAAACAGTTTGGAACTATGCCCAAAGGGCTACAAAACTGTACATACCCTCTGATCAAGCAATACCTCTGCTAGGACTGCTAAGACCATTTCCCAAAGACATCGAAAAAAAGGGGGAAAGGACCTATTTGTACAAAAATATTTATAGCAGCTCTTTTTGGGGTGTGGTGGCTAAGAATCGGAAATTGAAGGGATACCCATCAATTGAGGAATGGCAAAACAAGCCATGGTATATGATTGTAATGGAATAACATTGTCTTATAAGACATGACAAGAGAGATGATTTCAGGAAAACCTTAGAAAGATTCACATGAATTGATGCATAGTGAAGTAAACAGAACCAGGAGAACATCGTACATGGTAACAGAAATATTGTTTGATGAGCAACTGTGAATGACTTAGCTATTCTCAGCAATACAATGATCCAAGACAACCCCAAAGAACTAATGAAGCATACTGTCCTCATTCAGAGAAAGAACAAATATTGATTGAATGAAGCATGTTATTTTTCACTTTCTTTTTTTCTTTTATTCAGTCTTCTTGTATAAAATGAGTAATATGGAAATGTTTTACATAATCTGATTGATTACCATTTCAGGAAGGGGGAGGAGAGGGAGGGAGGGGAGGAGAGATAGAATTTGGAACTCAAAACTTTAAATAAAAATGGTAAAAAATTGGAAAAGAAAAAAAAAGGAAAATAGATTTGCTCCTCATTTGGCACACTTTCCAAAGTTTCCTCTTCCTTGAACTTCCAACAAATTGTAGCAGGAATTTCTCAGTCTTTTCCCTGCCCAGAAGCAATTGCAGCTTGCAGCACAGGAAAATAGAAGTCTACTATAGCCCCTTTGGGCCACGCCCTCTTCATTGAGTATTTGGAGTAGGCAATCTGGTGAACTTCATGGAAATTTTAACTATGCTCCCTCCAGGAATAACTGAAAAAAAAAAAAGTCCACAAGTCCACACACACACACACACACACACACACACACACACACACACATGCACAAACCCCCTGCTTTCTAATGTCCATGATAACTCAGAGGTGTGTAATTTGTGGTGATGAAAAGCCTTTTAATGGGCTACAGAGGTAGAATTCAGTTAATATACTAAAATGGATAATCCCTGCCCTTCAGGGCTATTCTTTCTGACAGATTTCAAATGCAAGGAAGGTTCTCTGAGCTGTCAGGAGGGAGTGTATTTTCCCCTAGGTGTACACAAGCTGAGAACTCATATCCTCCCAAAGAATCCTTTATCTCTGAGGAGGTTTCCTTTGGTGAAAAATCTGGCGGAATATAGAAAGGCAAGTGGAAAGTTGCCCTTTCACTTCCCACCAGGATGCACTATTTGAGGCTTTCTCTGACTTCCCCACCATGCCTCAAATTGGGGCACTAGCTCACTCTCCCACCTCCATATTTTTAGCTTCTGTTTACATGTTGTCTTCTCGCCTTAAGTTGTAGGTTTCTTGAGAACGGGGACTACCTATCTTTTTCATATTTGTATTCTCAGCACTTAGCACAGTGCCTGACACATTGTAGATACTTAATAAATATTTATTGACTTGATTCCTGGGCAACTGAGCAACTGAAGTAGTAGAAGTAAACAGGTCGAAAGGGAAAGAGTCGATGCGAGAGAAACAGAAAGAGAGACAGAGACAGAGAGAAAAATTACCAGAAGGAGTGAGCCAACTTTGAGTTAATTGCACTGTGCTCAATGAAGAAGAAATATAAAACAAAGAAACTCTTTGCAAGCATTCTAGTGAGCCTTGTATATTATCCTCCCAGTGGATTGTTCTAATAGTAACAAGTCACTGGATTCTGTTATAATCATTCATTCCGTAATGCTGAATATATCCCATGCAGGAGTAAAACTATATGATTAACGCTTGGTTTATGTTATACATTCAGTATGTGTGGGTCTGACACCACTACTCACATTAAAAATAAACAGACACTGTTTTTGAGAAAAGGCAAAAAGGAGTTTATTGCTTTCTCATGAGAAAGGACACACCCAGCGTGGCCCAAGATGATGCCAGCAAGTGTGTGTGTCTTGCATACAGCTCAAAGAAAACTATATAGACCCTAAAACAGAATTCCCCCCACCCTCCCCACTGGCTCCTCTTCCCGTTGACTGGGTTTGGAGCTCTCATTCTGAATGAGGAATCTTTTCCCAGCAACAGAGAACAAAGGAAAAAAGATAGGTGTGAGACCAGGGACTAGTATTCAGTAAAAAGGGAGTAAAAGCTAGATAAACAGGACGTTGCAGGTATCTGTCTACTGATGTAATTTCTTATCTCTACTTTCTCAGCAGAGCAGTTTCTAAAAATATAGGCTGGAGGTGGATGGAGGAGAGGCAAGGTCTTGTCCCGCACTGAGGAGGCTTCACTATTTCAGCATTCCACTCCATCCTTCCTCTTCTCTTCAACCTTCTGAAGACCCCTCACACCATCACCCCTTTAAGTAAATATGGGAAGGATTGATCGACGCATTGACAAATCGAAGGGGAAGTCTCCTTTATAAGTACCGATACAGAGACCCAAAAGAAAACAAGAATGCAATTGTCCCTTTAACATTCAAAAAGTCTTTTCCCATACAGCTGTCTGGCAGGGGACATCATCAATGAAGTCCTCTGGTCCTTGGTATTTGTTCCAACCATCTCCAGCACAGCATCTCAGCATCTTCTTCTTGTCTTCTTGTAGGAACCAGCTTTTTGCCCATTATCCTACAAAACTGACCTTAGCACAATTTTAAACTACCATTTCTAATCCTCACAACCCTGATTGTTTTTACAAACTCAGAACTGGAAACATGACCAACTGTCATGTTTAAGAAATTCACATCAGAACCCAGTGTCTTACACTTTACATTAATCCATCCTCACCAGGAGGATGAGATTTTTCTTAAGGAATTAATAACAAGCTCCAGTATATACATAAAAAATATTAAATAACCAATTTTTAACACAATACATATAAAATCTTAAACTTTTAGTCATGCCATGTTTCTTTTGACAGCATTTACAGCATAAACCCCAGGAAGGGGCTAATACTGGTGCCCTTTGCCTGCTGACTGCCATACATACAGGAAGACTGTTCTGAATGGGCAGAACCAAATTGATACACATACAGTAATCAATTAACCATTTTTGGTTTTAGCAATAAAACAACAATCAACAAAATAACCAAACTGCTCTTAACTGTAATAAAAACAATAAATTTCAATGACATCAAATACATTTCTAGATCATTAAAAAATAATAATTATTTATAAAAGGATGTGCTGTCTTACCCTAAGTATAGACACTGACTGACAGGCTTCTCTACCTTTGTCCTCTTCCTCTACTTCCTACTTTTTTCTACTAGAATGTTACTTGCTGCCACTGCCTGTACACATTCTGGCCAGCCCCATGTGACACTGAGTGTAATACTTTGGTGAGGAACACCACTGGCTTACATCACCCCCCCATTCCTTTTTTTTAATTTTATTCCTTTTTGCCTGGTGGGGAAAAATAAATCTCTCTCTCTCTCTCTCTCTCTCTCTCTCTCTCTCTCTCTCTCTCTTTCTCTCTCTCCCTCTCTGTAATCTGATTTGGGATGAGAGGGGTTAATAGAAAAACCCTGGGCCTTTTTGCTATCCTTTGCTGTTTCTCTGAGCACACTTATTCAAGGTCGATCCAAAGATGCAACAAACCTAGGAATGAAACTTAAATAAAATTTAAAAAATATTCACAGTAAGTTTGGACATAGTTGTCATCAATATCAAATTGCTGCAGCAGATAAGCTTACAAATAGAAATTTAGTAGACCTTCTAAAAATCATGCAAAAGATTTTACAAAACATTTCTTTATAAAAATATTTCCCTTTCTCAAAAACAACTTACAATTTACCATAAATGTTATCAACAAACCTTTTCCACATAATTGAAGAGAAAAAAAAAGAAAACTAAACATACTTTTGTAAATATTCGATTTAAGCAATAGCCCAATAGCTTAGTTAACAATCTCACAAATTTCCTAAATGATAGCAAAACAATTTTAACTGAAAATCTCTTTAAATAAAGACAAAATTTGGTCATTTATGATTTCATAAATTACAATACTTCAGAATATTATAATACATGTTCAAATAGAATGACTTAAAATTTTCCAAACTCATTCACCATTTTTACAGTACAATTCCTAACGGAACAGCATTATATATAATATATATATAATAACATATATATAAAATATATATTACACATAATATATATATTATAATGTAATAAGGGAAATTGCTTTTCTGACAACACAGATGATACAGTTGTTTACCAAATTATGCAATAAAGGAAAATTTTAGAAATACAACAATACCTTAAACAATTATCATCTATTTAAACTTTAAAACCAAAACCAATTGATTACCAATCTGGATTGCGTATATTTCCAGATTCATCTCATCACCATTGACATAAATTTCACATCTAAGAAAATCCACATAAAGATGATGAATACAAAGCAATTATATTTAACTTAAACAGTCTACATTCAGATAACATTTGTTTTATGCCAAGCATTGTGCCAAGCACCTTTACAATCATGTGATCTTTGTAATATCCCTGGGAATGAATTCCACCACCATCCCCTTACTGAACAGTAAACTAAAGTAAATAGAACTTTCTTGGGGCTATATAGTTAATAAATTTCTCAATGCAAATAACAATATGTACCTTTAAAATTATACAAATACACATTTCTAAGTTCAATACCCTTGGCCCTTTATAAAGGCATATTATCCACAAATTCATATATTTCTTCAATATTTCAGTTCCCCATTCACATTCACATTTTTCTTGGGAAAGTTTTACAAACAGTTTGGAATCACCTATTATAATCAGGTCAGTTTAAAATGTGCTGGGCCAGTATTCTAACTACTTCTTTTGGCCCAGGTAAAAAGGAAGCCTAAGGAATTTGAATCATTGCTGACAAGGTATAGTCAGGCAGAGGAATCTGATAATTAATTAAACAGTAATAATAATAACCCACAATAACCAATATCTTTACCATAGCCAATATCCATATTAGATTTAATAGAACCCACCCACAGATCTAGCCCGAAAGGTGAGTGGACATAATTCCTTTCATCTCTACAGAACTTTATCTATTGGTTTTTAAATTAAGCTATAAGCCTTGCACTGTAAGCTGCCTGCTTAAGATTTTTGCTTACTAATCTTACTTTAGTGCCAAATAGTAAAATAAATTTTAACCTATCTTAAGCATCAAATTAGGAGTAATACATTACACTTTTCATATTTTTAAACACGACCAGAATGAATTTGACTCTTTTTCTGGTTCGGTCCTATCACACAAAAAATTTTCTCTTTTAGGTAAGGCAGGGAATGGTTAAAGGCTTATTTAACCTGCCTCCCTTTGATCTGAGGGGAAAAGATTCACCCTCATTTCCTCCTTATCTTTCTCTCTTCTACATTCAACAAGTTGGCCAAAGTTGGAATGTGGGAAAGAGAGAGAGAATATTTTCCAACAACTCTTCAAGAGTTCCCAAACCTTTTTACTTTCATAACCTCTACTAAAATAGACTATACCTTCCTTACACTTTCTACACATGCTTTTCTCCTACATGGTTGAACTTTCCTGCCTTTCCTTCTTATCCCTTCTGCTGGACTTTGATTAAAGCCCCTTTAAAACTGCACATACCTTATTTCCCTCTTCAATTTGCCTTTTCCATCATGCAATCTAAACAATAAAATGCTTTTCTCTCTCCTCTCTCCCGCCCGCCCACTCTTCTGAAGAGACTGGAGTCAGGGAGAGAAAGACAGAGATAGTGGACCTTACAGGGTGTCAGATTACATACTCATTCCACATGGAGACACAGAACAGATACAGACAGAAAATGACAGAGCGCTCAGAGAGGAATCTTAGAAATCCGCTGCACAAATTAGACAATGCCAACATTTTTATTTTCTCTTATCTTTCCCTTTGTACTTTGGTAACTCCCAATTAGCTAGTCTGGCCCCTAGGGGGTTATTGCCATCCATCAGGCTGAGGCTCACAAGTTCTGACTTTCTTAAAGAAAGCACACCGATCTTGCCCCACCCATCTTAGACTGAGTTGTTCCCCCTATGGCTCACAAGTTCTCGCTCTCTTTTTCTAAAAGTGAGGGCTCACCCATCTTGCCAAGGGGAATGGCTGAGGCTCACAAGTTATTGCTTTCTAAAAAATCACCAATATT